>NC_079190.1:75431472-75731472 GCF_029499605.1 Hyla sarda
CTTGGCACCGGCTTGTTGTGCCAACGCCCCCTCCAGATGGAATCTCCGCCTGCAGTATCTCCAGGCTGAGATTCCATAGTGTGAATGAGCTCTTACTGTAACTGTATTTGGCTGTGTTTGTGTAGAAAGATTTGTTTCGCCCAAGACAGTGGTCTTCAGACTGAGGCCCTCCAGATGTTTCAAAACTACAACTACCAGCATGCACGGACTGGTCTAGAAGTAACATGAAAACTTGATTTTAAAAAGAGGTCACTTTCCCTTTTCATTTCTAACAGACTTTGCCCTGATTTTCTTCTTTTTCTTTCAGCGTCAGCAATTTTTTTCGGCTTTTGAATCAAATTGATATCAACATGGATAATCTGAGCACCAAAGTTGATAATGCAGTCTCAAAGCTTCAGAAAAGATATGAAACAACATGCAACTTGTACCAAAAATTTCAGAGGTAACTGCTATCTTTCTTAGAGTGCATTCACACCACGTTTTTGTAATACCGTTCCCATATTAAGTTTTTGATAAAAATCGGATTCCTCAAAACCTGACTAAACTGTATCAAAATGTGTGTACAAATTTGAACCCGTATACGGTTAAAAACCGTATACAGTTTGAAAAATGAAGTCCGGTTGCATCCGATTTCAAGAAAAAAACGTATACATTTTTTACTTTTCACTCCATTTTGAATAAAGTTTCACTTGTTTGATTTAAATTCAAAGAAAAAACTGTGCAAAGTCAAAAATACGGATGGTGAAAACCGGATGGAACATACGCACATACGGTTCTGTACTGTTCCCATTGACTCCCATGTTACAAAAACAAAAACAAAACATACGGTTTAATACGGTTTTTCACCCGGACCAAAAAACATGTTAGACTACGGTTTTGGGTACGGGTAAAAAAATGGACAAAACCGTATAAGACACAAAACGGACTAAACCGGATGATGCGCTTGACATACGGTTTACAATGTTAAGTCAATGCATACGGTTTCCTATATGGTTCCGTACAGTTTTTCACTTAAAACCGTATATGGGAGCTGTATAGCAAAAACATGGTGTGCATGCAGCCTTAGTGTTACTTTCATATAGAAAACATTTGACATATCAGACCCCAACTAATTTCTAGATATCACCAGAAGATGCAAGTGGTAGCGGTTTTCACCTCCTGGCTGCACTGGTGGGGCTCCATAGACTTATCAAGTGCAGCTGGCAGCCAGCCCAGAGGTTTCTCCCAACATATATAGTGGTCTGTCAGGGTCTAAACCAGTGTTTCCCAATCGGGGTGCCTCCAGCTGTTGCAAAACTACAACTCCCAGCATGCCGGGACAGCCTTCGGCTGTCCCGGCATGCTGGGAGCTGTAGTTTTACAACAGCTGAAGGCACTGTGATTGGGAAACACTGGTCTAAACACTCAGACTCCCACCCCTATTAGGCCTTGTTCACATTGCCGTTGGACTCCACTATTTGGATTTCCGTCAGCAATCTGGCCAGAAGGACGGGAGTTTAGTGGAGAGAAAATGGGTGCTAGCACTATTTTTTAAATTTTTTTCTCTCTGCTAAAGTCCTGTAAAATTACCGGGTCTCCGACAGACCCCATGCAAGTGAATGGGGTCCATCATGACTCGGTAGTAGCCGTTGGCATCTGTCCCGATTCAGGGTCCGATCTGCTCGGGTCGATGCAAACGGACGTGTGAACCAAGCCTAAGTAACATTGTGCTGTTCTAACAATTGGCAACATTGTTTTGTGACCTGATTTGTATATTTTGTTTCTCTGGCAAGCATTCTGGGCCTCAATGAGCTATTTTCTTAGTTTATACATCGTTGCCTTTGAAGAGCTGTAGCTTTTTTTATTTATCTGTCATCCTAGCTAGAGATGAGCGAACTTACAGTAAATTCAATTCGTCACGAACTTCTCGGCTCGGCAGTTGCTGCTTTTCCTGCATAAATTAGTTCAGCTTTCCGGTGCTCCGGTGGGTTGGAAAAGGGGGATACAGTCCTAGGAAAGAGTCTCCTAGGACTGTATCCCCATTTTCCAGCCCACCGGAGCACCGGAAAGCTGAACTAATTTATGCAGGAAAAGTCATCAACTGCCGAGCCGAGAAGTTCGTGACAAATTGAATTTACAGTAAATTCGCTCATCTCTAATCCTAGCCATATGAGTGCTTTTTTTTTTTTTTTTTTTTTTTAATGCTTGTACTATATTATGGAGCTATTTTGGGGTTCATATAAATTCTTTTTTTTTTTTTTTTTTATTAAATAAATGTAAACATTTTTGCAGAGGAAAAGGAAAAAAATGCTATTTTGTCATTTCTTTTTTTTATTTTTATTTTTTGCATTTTAAATTTAAACCTCTGAGAGTTAGACATGCCAGAAAACAGAAAAAATTCAGCTGGAACGCTTTGAACCAATATTACATTTTTTGTAGCTTTTTTGTTGTGACAGTATAAAGAATTAGATATCATGGTCTAAGTTGTTAACATTTTTTAATAGAGTCCCTTTTCTATAGCATTGTCAGTACATTATAGCGTCACTGAGCAGCTAATTACATGGGAAGGGCCGGGGTGTGGGAAAGATTTCCACTCGCCTGTCTCAGTATTGTGCAAACCGTGTCTGAGATGCATATTTTTCTGTAAGGCCGAGTAAAACTAATCATTTTTATTTTACAAAGCAAACGAAATGTCAGCTGTGACCTGAGGTATGCAGTTATGGTTTTATATGAGGTAGATCTGTGAGATGCATGAATCCTACAATGAGCCACATATACAAGGGTACCCCTATATACTATACCTGGCTCAAACTACACTAGTAGTGTTCGCTGGCTTCACCAACACAATGGATATCTGTTGGGGAATATGTTGAACACTGGACATTGACAGGGACAATCTGAACTGAAAACCGGTGGAAATAGTTTCATAAATCAAATGCACTTGGGGGACAGTCATGTCCTATTCTGTCAGTGAAAAAACTGCTAAAGTCAATAATATTGGTTTTAGTATGGATAGTTTGTGTCTGTTCATACTTGCATTCTCCATAAGATAAGGATTCTAGAGCAGTGGTTCTCAACCTTTCGCGACTGTACCCCCAAAGAGTGGAAGTATGTCCACGGGTACCCCTCGCGCTTAAGTTCACGTGAGGGGTACCTGCGGACAAAATAAGTCATAAAAGTACTTAATTTCATAATGGCGTGTGCTTACCTTTCTAATGCCATACTAATGCTTAATCCCCTTGGATAATGGCAAAAGGGAATCGGAAGGAGGGGAAAATAATGTCACAAGGGGATTAAAATGGATGGGAGAGGGGGATAATGATTACCCCCCTCCATATTAATCCTCTTGTGCCATTATTCCCCCCCTCCCTTTGATCCCCCCCCCCCACTACGCTCCATCTTAATCCCCTTGTGCCAATATTCCCCCCTCTGATCCCCCTCAGCCGATATATGAGATACATACAATAACACCCTCCCATACTGCGGTGTTACACTTAGTTTAACATGCTTACCAGGCCTCTGTCACTTGTAAGGCCCAGCAGCCACTGCAGCTCATGTAAAGTGGCCGCGGTACAGTATAGCGAGCAGCCACCATGACTGCGGCGTCCAATCTCCGCTCTGCCCTGAGAAATACTGGCCAATGCATGACCGGTATATGTCAGTGAATTGCCGTACCCCGCATAACCCTTTGCGTACCCCTAGGGGTACACGTACTCCTGGTTGATAACCCCTGTTCTAGAGCAGCTCTTATCATGCTGCATTGTTATTATTCTGTTTTTCCTCTTAGAAATGTTTAAATAAATGAACAATTGAGAGTTGCCATTTCCCTGCAATTTCTGACGCGGTCTTCACCGATTGAACAGTGGCAGTATGTAGCGACACGTCAGTGGAAATGGTAATGCACTTCAATTTAATTATATATTTCCAGGAGGAATGGCACAACAGAGTTCCAAGAAAAAGATGCTGCAGAATTGTTGTTTCTTGGGGGAAAGCAAATATTTACGATCACTGACTCCATATCTCAGTACATAGTACAGAATTGTTGTAATACATGATAAAAACTTTGCTGTCAATGTATCGTATTACTAAAACATAACTTTAATTCTGTATGCTCTAAAATATGAACATAAAGGTCCAATATAACGCAAGTAATGAAAACACACCAAATACGTTGGTGTTTTAGGTTGCCAGATCAGTGCCTTGATGCTATCTTGCATTGATGCTACAATGAAACAAAAAGCTATTTTCATATGACCTTAAAATCCCAGTAGCAGTTTAACCCCTTAACGACACAGGACGTAAATGTACGTCCTGGTGAGGTGGTACTAAACGCACCAGGACGTACATTTACGTCCTAAGCATAACTGCGAGCATCGGAGCGATGCCCGGATCATGCGCGGCAGGTCTCGGCTGCTGATCGCAGCCAGGGACCCGTTCGTAATGGCGGACATACGTGATCCTGCGGATATCCGCCATTAACCCCTCAGATGCCGTGATCAATACAGATCACGGCATCTGCAGCATCGCGGTCACTAAAATGGATGATCGGATCGCCCGCAGCGCTGCCGCGGGGACCCGATCATCCAGCACGGCAGACGGAGGTCCCCTCACCTGCCTCCGCTGTCTTCCGGGCGTCTTCTGCTCTGATCTTCCTTCCCACAGACCAGAGCAGAAGATCGCCAATAATACTGATCAGGATTAGCAATCGAGTGTCCCTATGGGGACTATTAAAGTGTTTAAAAAAAAATATATAAATAAAAAAGTAAAAATATTTGAAAAACCCCCTCCCGCAATAAAAACGTAAATTGTCCCATTTTCCCTATTTTTTTTATATATACATATTTGGTATCGCCGCGTGCGTAAATATCTGAACTATTAAAATAAAATGTTAATGATACCGTACGGTGAACGGCATGAACGTAAAAAAAAAAAAAAGTGCAAAATAGCTGCTTTTTTATAACATTTTATTCCCCAAAAAATTAATAAAAAATGGATTAAAAGTTCTATATAAGCAAATATGATATCAATAAAAAGTACAGATCACTGCGCAAAAAATGAGCTCTCATACCGCCGCTTATACGGAAAAATGAAAAAGTTATAGGTCTTCAAAAACGATTTTAAACGTACTAATTTGGTTAAAAAGTTTGCGATTTTTTTTTTTTTTTAAGCGCAATAGTAATAGAAAAGTGTATAATCATGGGCATCATTTTAATCGTATTGACCCAGAGAATAAAGAACACATGTCACTTTTACCATAAATTGTACGGCGTGAAAACAAAAGCTTCCAAAATTAGCAAAATTGTGTTTTTTTTTTTAAATTTCACCACACAAATAGTATTTTTTTTTGGTTGCGCCATACATTTTATGGTAAAGTGAGTGATGGCATTACAACGGACAACTGGTCGCGCAAAAAACAAGCCCTCATACTAGTCTGTGGATGAAAATATAAAAGAGTTATGATTTTTTGAAGGAGAGGAGGAAAAACGAAAACGTAAAAATGTAATTGTCTGCAACCTTAAGGCCCAAAAGGCCTGCGTCCTTAAGGGGTTAAAATATATATATAATATGTGTTCTCAACAGGTTTCCTCCATAATATTAAAGGGGTACTCTGGTGGAAAACTTTATTTTTATTTTTTTTAATGTACTGGTGCAAGAAAGTTAAACAGATTTGTAAATGACTTCTATTTAAAAATCTTAATCATTTCAGTACTTATTAGCAGCTGAATGCTACAGAGGAAGTTTTTTTTTTTTTTTAATTTCTTTTTTGTGTTGTCCACAGTGCTCTCTGCTGACACCTGATGCCCGTATCAGGAACTATCCAGAGCAGGAGAAAATCCCCATAGCAAACCAATGCTGCTCTGGACAGTTCCTGATACAGGCATCAGGTGTCAGCAGAGAGCACTGTGGACAACACAAAAAATAAATTAAAAAGAAAAGCATTTCCTATGCAGCATACAGCTGCTAATAAGTACTGGAAGGGTAAAGATATTTTTAATAGAAGTCATTTACAAATCTGTTTAACTTTCTGGCACCAGTTAATAAATTTTTTTTTTTTTATTCCACCGGAGTACCCCTTTAAAGTGTTCACCAGCAGACAATACTGGGACAGTATATGACAAGGGCTGAATACATAGCAGGTAGAGAACAAACTACATACCACAGAAAAAGGCTGCCTGACAGTCAGGATAGGTAAAAGATAGTAACCGGCTGCTACGAGCCACTTGTTTTGCCACATGCCTGTAGATGAGATGATTTGGGGCCCTATTACATGGGGTAACTATTGGCCAAACAGGCTCCTAACATAACCTTATGTCAGTGTTTCCCAACCAGTGTGCCTCCAGCTGTTTCAAAACTACAACTCCCAGCATGCCCGGACAGCCTTTGGCTGTCCGGGCATGCTGGGAGTTGTAGTTTTGCAACAGCTGGAGGCACACTGGTTGGGAAACACTGCCTTATGTAATGGGACAAAAGATCAGCCGACAAACAAGCAAAAGCTTTGTTATAATGACATATTTGTTACACCAAATGGAAAAATTGTTTGTTTTCTCTTAAGGACCTTTGACAACATCTTTATGGAACAGACAAATAATCAGTAAGTATATTTTTCTGTTATTTCTATGTAATAGTCCTATTATTTGAAGCCAACCCTCCGGGCTTTAGTGAGCATCATGTAGCTTGTTGACTGCAATATAAGAACCGTACTGTCTCAAATCTTTCAGTTCCTCACAATCCTAGTTGAACCAACTACCGATGTCATTAGCGCTGCTAATATTTACACTTTTCCCCTTTTTATACATGATGTCTGTGTTGGTATATAAATGTGTAAGACACTATGATTTTGTTATGCTATCTTGCAAAATGTCTCTTTAAATGTAATTGTTGCAGGCAAATATGTATTTGTATATTATATATAGTTGGTGTTTATGGAATTGTTAAAACTTTTTCCGTCATCTTTCAGGACCTCTGCAGAGTCTAATAGACTTCACCTTATGAAAAGTTCCTGGGTTACCTTCATTTTAGCTAAAGGTAAGAATGTTGTTTGCAATTTTAGGAACCTTGATAACTCACCTCACTGTCAGGGATGTGGAATTCCTATCGCCCGACGCCCAGGACAAGCAGTTTTGGGGCCGGGCAGGTGAATTTGTCCGGCCCTTAGCCCGGCTTCGGGCAAGCAGGGCCGGACCTGACAAGTCGCCTGGACCTCTGCAGTCTGTATGGAGCGGGCTCCCGACTCCTGCCCGCTCCATACTCTGCAGCCCCCGGCTGTAAAAACCTGTGTCCTCCGAAGCAGAGCAGGGGAGTTGAGAAGCTGTGTATTTGTCTTCTCTCCCCTGCTCTGCAGACGTGCGGGGGGAGATGGGGGGGGGCGTGGCTTCTTGCTCCCCGTGCAGACCTGCGTCCTCTGCCTTCACTCCCCCCAGCTGTAGCTTCGGAGAGCTGAAGGGAGGAGCGGACGCGGGTCTGCACGGGGAGATGCATGCGGCGCTCACAGGGGAGCCCCCGGCTGTTCTCAGTAGCCGGGGGCCGTCGCTAATAGCCAGCATGCGACGATCGCCGCGGCTGGCTATTAACCCTTTAGATCGCCACTGTCAAAGCTGACAGAGGCGTCTAAAGGGACATGTGAATGCTCACTGGTGGGCTAGTGGGGTGGATCGCCCCCCGGCAGCGCGATCGCAGGGGGGCGATCCACTATAGAGGTAGCCGGAGGGCTTACCTCTGTTCCCTGCTGTCCCGCTCTGTCAGTGATAGATCCTGGCTGGACCAGGCTCTATCAATGGATCACAGAGCACACAGATTCATAAAGTTCAATAGAACGGGGCATTATCGGATTATTGGCAAGGTTATTGCCGATACCGATAATGCCCAAAATCGTGATTATCGGCCAAACCGATAATCGGTCGATCCCTACTCCACTGCCCCCCCATCCGGAACACTGGATTCGGGGGTCGTGACGTCACACCCCCTCAATGCAAGTGCCCTCCCATAGACTTGCATTTTGGGGTCGTCTTGTGACGTCACGACCCCCGCAACCCGTACCCAGCATTTGGAAATAAATGTTCCGGACACTGGGGCAGAGGAGTACCCCTTTTAAGACCCCCACTAATTGCAAGAACCAGTGGGGAGGAAAGTGCATGGCAGAATGCTTCTCTCTCCATGTTGTGCGTATGGCCACAAGGTCCCTTTGACTTACGTTGAAATTCTGTCTTGGTCATTTGGTACAGAGCTAGAAAAGAACAGGTTTAGTGCATGCACTTCTTCGGGATCGTTCTAGTCATTGGTCAGGGTTTGAACCCTCAGACCCTGACATGTCAAAGGTTTTTTTTTTAAAGTGAACAAGCCCATTTAAAGTTTAAATTTGATTTTTGGAAAGATGAGCTGTCAGTTTTAATTAATATTATTATAATTTTTTTTTAATAAAGGGAACGTTTTACAGATGGATGATGACCTAGTGATCGCCTTCCAGTTGCTGCTGTGTGTCCTGGAATATTTTATCAAGCGTTCACCCTCAGATGTTCTCAAGGAACCATATAGTATGTTAACTCTAGTAATGTTTCAATTAACATCTTGGTTTTGTTGTCCCTTTTTAAGTTGAAATTACAAAAATGTATGGCACCATAAAAATGTTGCTTCCCCTTCAGTGACATTGGTTATATTTCAGCAATTGAAAACAGTTACAGATGGGCCTAGTCTTATAATAATATATAGAAAAGTAATTTTCAATATGAAGAATACATTGATTCCCAGCGTTTACCCCCAACAGTCAAATGTTTAAGACTTATAGTGTAAATACAGTGTATATTAAATACATTTTAATGGCTTATGGACTGCCTGCGCCATGTTAAACAAACAAGTGATCAGACAAGCAATCAGGAACTGCCAGGGACCCTGTAGAGAGGTGTGGAGAGGCTTCTCTGCTTTCACATACACAGTGCTTCAGTCCCAGAGATTAAACCCCTTAAATCCCACAGGCAGTAGCAGCAGTGGAATTTAAGGAGTTTAGAGGGAAGTTGTTCCCTCTGTTGACCAATTTGCACTTCATGCAGCAATATTGGAGCATTGTTGGGTTTTAGTGGCAACCATGGGCTTGGCAGAGGTTCCTGGTCTATCACAGGGGAGACCACTCTGTTTAAGGGCAGGTTCACCTGACTAAAATCTGCACTGAATTGGATGCATGGCAATTTCCACAAGGATTGATCTGAATTTTCTACTCATACACTGAATAAGCAAAGAATTGCAGCGTTTAGTCACCTTAAAAAATTTCAAATTCAAGGGTTATTCCCACTTGGACTATTATGGCATATCATCAGGATAAACCATAACTGTCCAAAGGATGTGAATCCTACCTCTGTCATAGCTTCCCCATATACCCAATATAATATACCAAAATGACTGAAATAAGCTAGGGAATCTTTTTTTTATTTTATTGTAAAGTTGTAAAAATAAGTTTTTGCACATGTTACCATGAATAAAACAAAAAAAAAAGAAAAGAAAATCTATAAAAAAAAATGGCATTAAAGAAAACCTGTCAACTGTTTTATATTGCATGAACCACGGGCAGAATGGCCTTGAGTAATATCTGTGTATAGAAAGATGCCTTACTCAAGGCTGGCAGGGTTCGGCAACTTGAAGCAGCCTGGTGTGTCATGAAAAAGGCTAAAACTCTGGTTGTTAAGGGGTTAAATAGCATGTTACACCTTATTATTATGTAAGAAAATGACAAATAACCATTATTGCTTTTTTTTTACTGCCATCTGCCAAAACTTTTATATGCTTTTCCTTGCTAATATTTTTAGGTATATGACTATTTGTATGTTTTTTTTATGTCGAGTAAACCATTTAACATTATTATATGAAGGTCAATATTCACTAATCCTGCTGTCACTTGATTGTAGAAAGTGCAGTGAATGGGACATCTGTGAGTGGATCAACCCGTGCGTCCCGACGTGGTCAGAACAGGAACACAGGGACGTCACAGAAATCTGAAGCAGACACCAAGGTTATAGAAGCTCTTTGTAAGGCGAACGAATGTCCGGTTGGTGAGGTAATAATTTCCCCTGTTTTTAGTTTGATTTTGGTTGAGGAAGTATAAACAGGTTTCACCTCAAATATAAATAAGTAGGGACAGACAGAGGATTGCATTACACCTTTAGACATTTCTCCATTACTACGCCTCCTGTCTGTCTTCTTCAAAATTACACCTCTCTTAAAGAAATTTCTACAGAACATCTAGGACTGCTAAAAATGTAACTCACAGTACTATTTAAATCTACTAACATGTTTCCTTCATGTTATTTATTCTTTTATGAATGTATAAAAAAAAGTCACCCGTGGTGTCTCGGACCACTCCCCTGTGCTCCTCATCCTGACTCTCCCTGGTCCCTCTAGTATGCGCTGCTGGCGCTTTAACCCCTTATTGTCTCTCCCTTTTGGACCCACAAGATGGCATTCCTGTGCAGCTACAGATATTTATGCATGACCATAGAACGACTAAGGATAAATTGTTACTGTGGGAAATGATGAGGCATACCTACGTGTTTAGCTACAGCCTGCTATCTCCTTTTTAAGATGGGAGGTGGTGCGGGAGGAGAATGATCTGGCGACACGTTGTTCTGAGCTGCAACAGAGATGTGGGGGACCCCTCTGACTCACAGAGGAACGACTGGTTACATGCGGTACGACAGTATTTCTTCTGCCTTCAGGAGAAAGCAACTAGGAAACACTTCTTCAATAAACAGACAGCGTTTGAACAAGGAAAAGTCTAGTAAGCTATTGGCTTATTTGATTCATCAGAATTCCCAGTCTCCTGCAATTCCGGGATCGGTGCTCCTGATGGGGGACTGTTCTGACCAGATTGTGGATAGATTTGCTAGATACTACACTGACTTGTATTTATCCAGGGCTTATCCTTATGATAACATTTCTCGATTCTGTCACTTTTCCCAGACTCTTACTTTCCCAGTCGCCTTACTGGAACCTGACTTTACCATAGAGGAGCTGACAAACGTAATTGGGGCCTTGGCAAGGGGCAAGTCACCGGGTCCTGACGTACTCCCGTTGAAGGTCTACCAGCAACATAAGGAGCATTTAGCACCTTGCCTCTTGTTGTTGTGCAGCCTTTGATGCTGACAGACTTCCTGTATTGTTTTACAACGCTTCCATTGTAGTTATATTGAAACCGGATAAAGATCCCCTTGACTGTAGTTCGTACCAACCTATTTCTCTCCTTAATTTAGACTATAAGATACTTACTAGAATGTTAGATATCCAACTTAACAAGGTAATACTGGAGGTTGTCCACTTGGATCAATCCGTATTTGTGCCGGGGTCGATCCACGTCCAACAACATCCGTAGGGTGCAGGTGCTTAAGCAGATTGGAGTCACAAGTGATCAGGACTGGGCACTGGCCTCTCTGGATGCCGCCAAGGCTTTCGACTCCATTGAGTTACCGTTCTTCATGGAGGTTTTGCATCGCTTTGGACAGAGGTTTATTAAATGGATCTTTATAGCTCCCCAAGGGCCCATATGGCAATCAATGGCGCCTTGTCTTCATATTTCTGATTGGCTCAAGGCACACAGCAGGGCTGCCCTATCTCTCCCTTGCTTTTTGCACTAGCAATTGAGCCGTTGGCTTTCCAGATCAGCCAACACCCCTGTTATGCAGGGATTCGCGTTGGCACGAGGGAGGATAGGGTAGGTCTGTATGCGGATGACCTGATATTCTTTATGACAGCTCCAGAGACAACTCTTCCGATTAGTGTATTGATTAGTAACCATTTTAGGGACTACTCAGATCTTAGAATTAATTGAGGGAAGTCGGTCTTTATGCCCTTGCGGCTTGGAGACTGGGGCACGGAGGCACGTGGCCTGAGGGTAGTGACTGATTTCAAATATCTTGGGGTGCTCTTTTGGGGAGACCACAGTCGAACATTCTCGGGGAAAAAAAAATACCGCAGGGTACACTTACCGAATTTGACGAGCAAAAATAAATAAATAAACAGCCTCAATGCAATGCTCAACATCAATTTATCTGTTGGCTATGTAGAGTACAGTGCTGCTTTATACAGCAACTCACAAGTGACGTCTTCTAAAATCAGTGTTCCCTTCTCTTCTCCGGGTCATCATAACGATTTCTTCGAGCCACAATTCTTCACTGTTAAACCTGCAAAACAAACTTATTAGCCTTTGCACTTTTCCTGCATCAGCCTCCAGATTCCCCTTTTACAAGTGAAGAGGAATACAGGGGTGTATAGGTGTAAAGAGGTAACAGAGGGGTATAGAATAGTGTACATGGGTGACAGGTGTGTAGAGGAGTGTACATGGGTGACAGGTGTGTAGAGGAGTGTACATGGGTGACAGGTGTGTAGAGGAGTGTACATGGGTGACAGGTGTGTAGAGGAGTGTACATGGGTGACAGGTGTGTAGAGGAGTGTACATGGGTGACAGGTGTGTAGAGGAGTGTACATGGGTGACAGGTGTGTAGAGGAGTGTACATGGGTGACAGGTGTGTAGAGGAGTGTACATGGGTGACAGGTGTGTAGAGGAGTGTACATGGGTGACAGGTGTGTAGAGGAGTGTACATGGTTGACAGGTGTGTAGAGGGGTGTACATGGGTGACCGGTGTGTAGAGGGGTGTGACAGAGCGGTGTACATGGGTGTAGAAGAGTGTACATGGGTGACGGGGCATAGGAGGTGACGGCTGTACGTGGGTAACGGATGTTGGGGGTGTAGAGGAGTGTACATGGTTGATAGAGGGGTGTTGAGGGGTGTACATGGGTGAGAGATGGGTGTAGAAGAGTGAACATGGGTGACAGGGGCGTAGGGGGTTAAAGAGGGGTGGACAGGAGTGATAAGGTGGTAACGGGTGGCAAAGGGACAGAGGGGTGAATTGTGGAGGTTGGACATAGGTGATGGAGGATGGTCAGACAGTGACAGTGCAAACAAGGTGGACATAGATGACAGGAAAGTGGACAAGGGTGAAAGGGGATAACAGAGGGGTGAAAAAAGGGGGTGGACAGGGGTGACAGAGGAAAGAGGGTGCAGTACCTTAATTAAGCTGAGCTCTTTTTCAATGTCCTTCTGCAGGGGGCTGGGAGGATGGTCCGGGGGCCGGGAATATGGTCCTGGTGCTGGGAGGAAGGTCCGGCAAGATGGTCCGGCGCACCATTCCCATTGCATATATCCCCTTCCTGGCCTGCGCGCCTGTGACTCACTCACGGCGCCGCAGGGGGGACGCTGTGTGCGCAGTGCGCACATAGGCTTCCCTTCCGCCCCCTGCACCGCTGTGATTCACAGGCACGCAAGCCGGGGTGGGAGGTTTAAAAAAAAAAAAAATAATAATAATAAATAACTTTTTTTAAATAATTGCTGGAGCGTTGGGGTACACCGGGCATGGTTGGGAATCATTGATCTAGAGCTTCAGCACCTATGCCGGTATAAGAGAGTTCTGGGGTGAGGTCCTCTCTTCTCATATGTATGTTTCACCAACCAACAGACTTATTCAGCTTTAAATGCTTTATCAGTCTTGCCTGATACTGGTGCGTCTGGTTAGAATGGGTAGATGCCAGACAACTGACCACCATAGATGTATGGCCCCTTTGCTCTGACTACCTTCATATGATGTGGTCCTGCCCCTACATGACTTTTTGGCTGAGCATTTTCCAATTCCTGAGCCCAAGAGATGTTTATTGGGTATTTTTGATGAGGAGCAGTGGACACACTGTGAAATAGTCTTGCCTGCTGTAAGTCCATAGCAATAAATTGGATGGACCCCAGAGTTCCAACCCTCTCGGATGGAAATCCCTTATGAATACTGCTGTTAACTATGAATATTTGATATATAAACCTAGGAAAAGCTCATCCAAGTTTCATAAGATCTGGGCCATGTGGTGCAACTCCCCCCCCCTCCCCCCCCCCCCATACTAATTACTCTATCAGTAGATTTTCAGCAGTAAGAAACACCCAACAAACACCTGCACCTAGCAAACACCTGCACGTTGTTCTCTTTCAGACCTCACGCACTCCCAACCACCTCCTTGCATTCCACTTCTTATTCTTATTCCTCTGTTTTTATCTGTGACCGTCGAGTGTGGACTTTTTGTTTGTCTGTTATTTAGTTAGTCATCTGGACACTTGTGTCAGAAGTTCCCAATATAGTGGATGGTTCTGTTTTCCGTTTTGTATATTGCCTTCATGTGATGCCATTGTTTGAAATCACCTTATCCATTCCCAATGTGTTTTTTTACCTTACATATGATTGCTGTTTGCACTCCTTTTGTTCACATCACAATAAACTCAGTTAAAAACAGTGTCATGCGATAAAAAAAAAAAAAAAAAAAAATGTACCTTCAATTTTAGAGCTTTTGATGCATTTTTTTAAACTATTTGTTTGTTTAGTTATTTATTTATGTGTGTGTATGTAGTGTTTTCCACATTAAAAATCATAGGGATAATTTACTTAAATTGTCTTATTCTTAGTGCAAACTTTGATGGATGGACTCTGGCTGATAAATCTGTTGCTTATTTAGATTGTCTATACTAAGTTTGCACCGTCGCGTTTTAATTTACACCAACTATTAGTTAGCATGCTTAAGGCAAAGACAATGCAACAAAATTTTGGCGTGTGACATCTTTCCTCTCATGCCATGATTATTTCCCAGTACACCATGCCCCCCTTGTCGAGTTAGTCAAATTTTTCTGTTCTTTTTGTAATGTAAAAAGCCAAAAAAAATAAATAAATAAATCTAAAAAACACTCTTGTTGGCACTTTTACTGGGTCTTTTGTCTGGAAAATACTGGAAATTATGAGAACCAGAAAAATACACCTTTCACTATTTGCTCTTACAGCATGTGATATAAATTATTTTTTTTTATATTTAATGATTTTATTTTATGCTATAGCTAAATACATGTTTTCTACTATCTGGCGCGTAAAAAAAACAAAAAGGAAAAACTTATTATTACTTAAACTGCAAAACTTATGAGTTGTTAATATTAATATTAATAATTTGTTAAGCAGATAAGCATGATTTTGTCAATGTTACCTTAGTCCAGTGTTTCCCAACCAGGGTGTCTTTGGCTTTCCGGGCATGCTGGGAGTTGTAGTTTTGCAACAACTGAAGAAATGCTGGTTGGAAAACACTTTCTTAGTCATTTGATCTTGAAAATGTATATCCCATTCAGTTCTATACACAATTCTCATGCTTAGTAATACCAGAGCATACCAATTATTCTAATCCATGTTTTCGCCTTCCCTTAGGTAAAGCATGTCTATGCCTCTAGCTTTGTTGACTTTCTGGACTCTGCAGGGATTTCCAATATTGATGGGCTCCCAAAGGTATGTTAATAACTGTTTTGTAACTTGATTCATGTTGTTTGTTCTGTTTTTTGCTATTTATGGTTTTGTACTTGCTAACACAGTGATCATCATCAGCCTCCTCTGTTTTTCTTGGTCAGACTTTGATGGTATACATGTCATATAAGGGTATGAAGCAGTGCTGAAAATGTACCATACATACATTTATAGCACCCAACTTCTTGGACCATGGGAAGAGGGGATGCATCAACATAAGTAAACAGCTGATATGCAATTTTGACTCGACATGCCTTTGCAGTCGCCTCTCCACCCCTGGCATCCACTCTGAGCACACATTTGTCACATAACCAGTTGATATGCATTTAATGGGTGCAGTAGGAAAAACCCCTCAGTGACCACCTAGCATCTCTTTCCACTGGGTCTAATGCACAGATTTGTAACAGAGCACCAAATGCCTGTATGACTGGTCCCTTATTCACAATACTATTAACCAGATCTGCAACCTGAACATACCCCTTTATCAGATTGTAATGTTACTACATGTCTTCCTGGGTGTTACACCTGCCAGTTCTTTGCCTCTGATCAGAAACCTTCTTTCTACTGCCAGAATCCTCCTCTCCAGATCTTGGAGGGCACAATCAACCCCCACTCTAAGGGCTGACCAGATATATAGACTTGAAGTGTTGACTGCTTGGGAACACCATTCGCATGCTAAATTCATTAAAGGAGTAGTCCGGTGCACACTTTGCTCATTTTATCCCGTCCGGGCTGCAAAATTAAAGAAAAAAATACTTTCTCTTACCTCCCAATGAGCCCCTGGAGCTCCGGTGCACTCCGGTGCAGGTGTTCGGTCCCTGGGCTGTATTCTTCTTACTTCCTGTTAGCCTGACACATTACACGGAGCTTCAGCCTATCACCGGCCGCAGCGATGTCCTGCCTCGGCTGGTGATAGACTGAAGCTTCGTGTGACGTGCCGGGCTAACAAGAAGTAAGAAGAATACAGCCCGGGGACCGAACACCTGTACCGGAGTGTACCGGAGCTCCGGGGGCTCGTTGGCAGGTAAGAGAAAGTTTTATTTGGCAGCCCGGACGGGATAAAATGAGAAAAGTGCGCGGTGGACTACTCCTTTAACATTTGGGCGCCCTGGACTACCTACAGGAAATTCTGAACATTTCCCAAACCCTATATCGGCCCTTCCCCCACAAATAAAAGACTAATTATATTCTAAATTGAGACAAACATAAACATTCACATATTTACATTTTTGACACCGTACACAGTTGTCACACACAAGAAATGAATGAATGAATAAATAAATAACAGCATACATATTACTGTATGTGAAATCAGCAGGACAAAAATATCCTAAAACACCACACCTAGAGCATACTGCATGTATGACAACCCACTTTGGCAATAGTCAGGTGTATATCATGTCTCAGATACTGATATGTCTGCAAATGTCTAGAATAACTACTTCCTGTAAATCACCACAATCTATTTGTTGTCTCTGAGTTATTTTTCAGGTCTGGTTTAGCTGTAACTATGGACTGGGTATGTGGAGAGGGAGGAAACCAGGATGGTTAAATACATGTTAGTAGTATTGTTAGAACTTGTTAGAACTGAGTAAACCTACCTGTATGAGCTGCTAGACTCACGCCAGTCTTCCTTCTCATGATTTTGTTCCTTTTACTACTGCCAGTAAGAAAATAAAACTGGTGTATTACCTTGAATTGCAACTTATAGAAACTTGGTAATTGGTTATGACAGCCGCAAAGGCCTAGTTTATACCTTGGGCTGCCATGACAGCAAATATGCTCCCTGCGATTACAGCCCATTGGGCCACATGCAGCCTCTGCACAAACACTGAACACTATTGAAATGTTGCTGACAGCAGCATCTAAACAGTTAATAACCTTCAGTGGAGATCACCGTGCTGGCTATTAGCTGTTGGTGTCTGTTTTCTACATATTTTAATAAAATATTTCAGTATAGGCCCTACTGGAACATTGGGTCTTGAGAGAAAATCTAGCCAGACATGGAAGGAATTCACAAACCTATCCCAACATGGTTGGAATTCCTGTAAGCATTGTCCTTAACTATTTCCTGCTTAGGAAAACATTGAGGTTGCACAAACCCATCACTTTCCTGTGTTCTCAATCTTGAATATCATCTGTTTGTACATAATGGCTCCTCATAAGTTCAGGGGGTGCATTTTTCGTCCTTTTAAGGTAGGGTAACACAATGCTTATACGCAGCATTTCTCGGTCGGCTCCATTGGGGGACACAGAGACCGTGGGTATATCTTGTTGCCACTAAGAGGCTCACACTCGGCATACAAAAATAAAGTCTGCCCCTCCTGGCAGGATATACCCCTCCTTTCTAACCCTGAGCCAGTTTTCGCTTGGTGTCAGTAGGAGGTAGACACAGGTCTGGAGTTCTCCAGACCTGGTCTTCTTTTATATTTTATAGCTAGGGCCTGTTTGTAGGTTCTTTTCTCCATTTTATTTTCTTGTTTTTAGGTGGGGTCCAGGAGCATGGCGCTATCTTTTCACCTATATCTGGCTAAGGGGCACAGGACATAGAGTATGCACTGTTAATCCCTTCCCGCCAACGGCCAGCACCTGGGGTTGTACCTTTGGGTCCGGGTCCCCCTGCCTTCCCTGCTCGTCCCGCTGTGTCAGCCTGATGTGATGCAGGTGACCATAGCTGGCCAAAGACGTCTTAGGTGACTATGGCGGAATAGGGCGAGTATGTTCCCGCCCCCCCCTCTCCCCTTTTTCCCCTCAGCACCCCTTCACCTATCTTTTTTGGGGCCCCTAGTTCCTGGGACTCCAGGGGTATATTCCCTGTGGATGCACTCTGTATTTTCTTTTCTCTATGGGGTCAGGGTACAGCGCCGGCCTCTCTCTCACTCTCTACACATGTCGGGAGGGTAGCGGGGCAACCCCCCCCCCCCCCCCCCCTCGCCGGCACTTCTTACAGGCAGACGTTATTCTGCAGCCGTACGCTTTGTGCCCCAGCCACGGTCCCTGTCAGCTGGGCTGGGGTCGCACTGCGCTTTACTTTAGTTTTCACCCACGTCTCGTGCAGGCGTGCGGCGGGGAGTATATTAATTTAGGCTGCAGTCTGCGGCGGGACTTAGCTCCGCCCACTACTCGTGTTACGGGCGTGGTGGTGGGGCTCCGCCCTCCTCTCTCCTGTGGCCAATAACTATAGCGCTTCTGGAGGTCATTTTCTGGTGCCTCCTTCTCCTGCTCCAATAGAATGCTGTTTTGATACTGAGGCTGCCCTCCTCCCTAAGTCAGTGCGGCTTGCACCTCCCACCTACTCCTCTGCCTCCTTGCGCGCAGATTCAGCTGCTATCTGTCTCTTCAGCTCCAGCCAGGACACAGCACAGCTACATCCTGCTTCCCAGCTCCAGCCACGGGACACAGGACTTCGGTTAGATTGCTCCATTTTATTTGCTATGTTCAACCCCATACCAGAACCTCCCCCCAGACAGGTGGCCACAGCCTTAGTCACCTACTACTCTTGCGTAGGCTGCAAGACCAAAATGCCCGTTGGTTCTTCTGAATCCACCTGTTCCGCCTGCTCCACGACGCGCACCATCCCTCCTGTGCCTGCTTCTCAGCAGAATGCGTGGTGTCCGCCCCTCCCCCAGAGTGGGTTTCTTCCTTTTCTCAGTCGATCTCCGAACCTGGCTAGGGTCTCCAGATCAGTGGCTTCGGCCTTGGAGCGGTCTTCCCTGCGCATGAACCCCAGGAAAGTTTGTTTTCGCCGCTCTCGGCATTCCCCCAAGGCTTTCAGTTCTCATGCTGAATTTGATGCCTTGCTGGACGTGGCTTGGAAGCATCCGGACAAACTATTTCAGGGGACCAAGAAGATTCAAGCTTAATTTCCCTTCTCTCAGGATCTGGTTTTCAAGTGGACAACGCCAACGGCAGTAGATCCTCCGGTCTCTCGCCTGTCAAAATCTACTAGTCTGCCTTTAGCGGACACAGCGTCCTTTAAGGATCCGGCGGAAAAGAAGATCGAGAACACAGCAGATTTTGCCGTTGAAGCGGCAGGTTTGTCTTTGCTACCTAACTTTGCTTCTGCCTGGGTGTCCAAGGCTGTTTCGGTTTGAGCTTCTCAACTTCGCCAAGGCATCCTGTCAGGCGTCCCTTGGGAGGACTTGGTGGACCTTGCTCGTCAACTTTCTCAGGCCGGGGACTTCCTCTGTTTGTCAGCCCTGGAGTCTGCCCGATGTACGTCCTTTGCCTCTGGTAACTTGGTTGTGATTCGTCGCTCCATGTGGCTGAAGGCGTGGGACACAGATGCTGCTTTGAAAAACTCCCTCACTGAGTTACCTTTCTACAGTACTCTGCTCTTTGGGAAGCACCTGGACGAGATCATATCCGAAGCTACTGGAGGTAAAAGCTCTCTGCTGCCGCAGAACAAACCTCGCTGCTACGATCCCCATTTGAAGACTGCTTCTTTTCGGCCCTTTCCCTCGGGTCGTCCTCCCAAGCAGGTGCCCTCCCAATCGCGCAAAGCTCCCTCCTTCAAGCCGCGTCCTTTGTGGAAGTCATAACCGTTCTGGCGGTTTCTCAGCCAAGTCTGGTAACCATAAGCCTCACTCCTCCTGAAGGGACGCCCCTACCCGTGTCCTCTTCTTGGCCGGGGGGGCGTCTGTCTCTTTTCAGGGACGTTTGGATAACACAGGTTCAGGACTCCTGGGTTCGGGACGTCCTCTCCGATGGTTACTGGATAGACTTCACTTCTTTCCCGTGGGATCGCTTCCGATCCCGCCCTCCTCGTTCCCCTTCTTTGGCGGCGGCCTTTCAGGTTGTTTACGCACCCTTCTCCCTCAGGGAGAGATTGTTCTGGTTCCTCCAGGGGAGCGTTTTTTGGGGTTCTACTCCCAATTTTTTTGTCATTCCCAAGAAAGTGGGCTCAGCCCGCCCCATTCTGGACCTCAAACTGCTCAACCGCCACCTGCTCCTGCGACATTTCTGCATGGAGTCCCTCTGCTCAGTGGTTGCGTCCATGAATCAGGGGGAGTTTCTTTCCTCAGTGGATATCTGGGATGCTTACCTGCATATCCCAATCTTCCCCGCCAATCAGCGATTTCTTCGCTTTGCCGTCCCTGTGGGTCATTTCCAGTTTGTGGCTTTCTTTTGGCCTAGCCACTACTTCCAGGGTTTTTGCCAAGGTCATGGCGGCGGTGATTGCCATCCTTCAGGCTCGGGGGATTTCGGTTCTCCCTTACCTGGACGACCTGTTGATCAAAGCTCTCTCTCCCGGTCCCAAAACTTGGAAGAGCCTTCATCTGGGTGATCATCCAGGAGAAGTCTAACCTTTCTCCCACTCAGTCCCTTGTCTTTCTAGGTCTCCGTTTCGACACGGCGGCTGCCCGAGTTCGTCTTCCACTGGACAAGCGGCGCTCCCTATCGGAGGGCATCCGGCGTGTATGGCGCACCTCTCCTGTTACAATTCGCTTCTGCATGGAGGTGCTGGGCCGGATGGTGGCGGACTTGGATCCCTGCTTTGTTGCAAAGTACCGTGTCCGGCTGGCTCTGGCAGTGGACACGTTCGTGATCACGTAGTCGTCCTTCAGCCTTCCTTACCTCTTTCCTCCTCTCCCTCTATTGCCCAGGGTTCTGAGGAAGTGCAAGGTGGAGGGCGTTCCCGCCATTCTGGTGGCTCCAGACTGGCCCAGACGTGCTTTGTACGCTGACGTAATTTGGCTGGTCGCCGATGTACCTCTGCATCTTCCAGTTTGTCCCGATCTGCTCTTCCAGGGTCCTCTCTGCCACTTCAATTTACTGTTGCTGCATTAGACGGCGTGGCGGTTGAAACCGCGGTTTTGAGAGCTCGGGGGTTTTCTACCAGGGTGATTAGCACCATGCTTCGGGCTCGTAAGCCCTTTTCGGCTAGGATCTATCATCGCACTTGGCATGCTTATTTCCGGTTGTGCGAGGGACAGTCTGTTTCTCCGGTTATCTTTTTCTTTTCCTTGCCTTCTTGCAATCCGGCCTGGATCAGCGCTTGGCACTCAGCTCTCTTAAGGGTCAAGTGTCGGCTCTCCTCTCTCTATTCTGTTTCAACAGCCCTCAGCATCCAACTCTCACGTCCGCACCTTCCTGCAGGGCATAGCCCATGCGGCACCTCCATACAGATCTCCCACTCCTCTTTGGGATCTCAACCTAATACTTGGCACTTTGAGGGAGGCTCTGTTCGAACCTTCGGACGTTTCTCTTCACATCCTTTTGTGGAAGGTCACCTTCCTAATTTTGATTACCTCCATTAGAAGAGTCTCTGAGCTGGTGGCTCTCTCTTGTTGTTCTCCATTCTTGGTCCTTCATCAGGACAATGTTGTTTTTCGGCCGCCTCCTTCCTTCTTGCCCAATGTAATTTCCTCTTTTCACGTGAATGAGGAGATTGTTCTTTCTTCCTTTTGTCCGGCTCCATACAACTCTATGGAATGTTCCCTACATTGTCTGGATGTTGTTCGAGCTGTTCGGATCTATCTTTCCGTCACTTCCTCCTTCCGGCAGGGTGAATCCTTCTTTGTGATTCCGGAGGGTCGTCGCAAGGGGCTTCCAGCTTCCAAGGGGACCTTTTTGTGGTGGATCAGTTCTGCCATCTCTGAATTGTACCGTTGTAAAGGGAAGTTCCCACCTTTTCGGGTTACAGTGCATTCCACGCATTCCATTGGGGCTTCTTGGGCGCTACGCAATAAGGCTTCGACCTTATTACAAGTCTGCAAGGCGGCAACCTGGTCGTCCTTGCACATCTTCACAACATTTTACCAGGTGCACACTTTTGAGGCTGCTTACGCCGGTTTGGGTCGCAAGGTGTTGAAGGCGGCAGTAGCTGGGTATTTCTCCCACCCCGGGGACTGCTTTGGTACATCCCACGGTCTCTGTGTCCCCCCAATGGAGCCGACCGAGAAAAGTAAGATTTTTTTTTATGCTTGCCGTAAAATCTTTCTCAGAGGATCCATTGGGGGACACATCACCCACCCGTTTGTGTTTGTTACTGTGGTTTGGTTTTCTGTCCAGGGTTTTTTTTTCAGTTCCTTTTTGTCTAGTTCCTCGGACACCTGCTGGTTTCTTTCTCTGTCGATCCTCTCCTACTTCTTTGGGACTAAACTGATTAGCTCAGAGGCTGTAGGTGGGGTATATCCTGCCAGGAGGGGCCAACTTGTTTTTATATGCCTAGTGTCAGCAAGATTTACCCACGGTCTCTGTGTCCCCCAATGGATCCTCAGAGAGAGAGAGAGAGAGAGCTTTTACGGTAATCATAAAAAATCTACTTATTTCATGCTGCGCAAAATACGCTGCATATTCTCCTTTGAGCAAACACCCAGGGCTTCCCAGTAGCCCTGTGCCCGCAGTAAGGTCCAAACCACTCTGCACACCCAGGGCTGTCACGTGTGTTTGCTTATAGGAGAATACGCAGTGTATTTACCGCTGTGCATCGTGAAATACGATGCATATATGCTATGTGTAACCTAAATTGAGCAGCTTCTTGTAAATGCTGAAATTGACTAGCCTTTAACCTCTTAAGGATGCCCTGCGCCCGAACCTGGTATACCCGCGTCATAGCGGGTTGGTCCCGGCTGTTAATGAAAGCCGGGACCCTGGGCTAATAGCGTGCGGTACCGATCGTTGTGCCGCGCACTATTAACCCTTTAGACGCGGCGTTCAAAGTTGATTGCCACGTCTAAAGTAACAAAAATACCCTCCTGGCAGCTCAGTCAGGCTGATAGGGACCATTGCGGTGAAATCGCGATGTCCCGATCAGCTAGAACGCGAGCGGAGGGTGCCTAACCTGCCTCCGTCGCGTCCGATCGGAGATTGATTGCTACAAGGCTGAAATCCAGGCTTGAGCAATCAACCGCCGAGAACACTGATCATATCCATGTTTAATGCATTTAGGTGGTCTGTGTATAAGATCAGTATGTGCAGTGCTATAGCCACTAGAGGGGACTATAACACTGCAAAAAAAAAAAAGTGTGGAAAAAAAAAAAGTTAATAAAGATCATTTAACCCCTTCGCTAAGTAAGAAGGTTAAAAAAAAAAAAAAAAAAAAAACATACAAAAAAAACTGTAAATAAAAATAAAGATAAACATATGTGGTATCGCTGCATGCAAAAATGTCCGAATTATAAAAATATATCGTTAATTAAACCGCAGGGTCAATGGCTTATGCACAAAAAAATTCCAAAGTCCAAAATAGCGTATTTTTGGTCACTATTTAGATCATGAAAAATTGAATAAAAAGCGATCAAAATAGTCTGATCAATAAAATAATGGTACCTTTAAAAACTACAGATCACGGCGCAAAAAATTAGCCCTCATACCGGCCTGTACGCGGAAAAATAAAAAAGTTTTTATAGGGGTCAGAAGATGAGAATTTTAAACATATAAATTTTCTTGCATGTAGTTATGATTTTTTTCAGACGTAATACAAAATCAAACCTATATAAGTAGGGTATCATTTTAACTGTATGGACCTACAGAATAAAGATTAGATGTAATTTTTACCGAAAAATGTACTGCGTAGAAACGGAAGCCCCCATTTAAAAAATGGCATTTTTTTCTTCAATTTTGTCGCACAATGAATTTTTTTGGTTTTGTTGTGAATTTTGACTAAATGTCATTACAAAGTAGAATTGGTGGCGCAAAAAATAAGCCATCATATGGCATTCTTCTGTCTTCTACCTGAATGGGTTCTAAGAAAATGTTATAATATGCAAATGTAAGGTAAACTACTGTACGTGTCCAGTGTGACAGTCTACTTAATATTTGAAAAACCTTCACATCCCCTTAATAGAAGAATGGATAGCTCCAATTACATCGTAACAGCGTTTCAGTGACATAACTGTATAGTAAAATTGGTGGGAAAAGGGTGGAAAGTAATCTGGGAGGTCCCTCCAGGTCTCTCCATACCCCCCTGGGCTTGATTGACAGGCCTTTCCCTATTCATAAATAGTGAGAGATCAGTCAAGCCTAGTGGGGCAAGGAAAAGCCTGCAGGGACCTTCCTCATAACTTATTTGCCTTCTTTCCAGCTAGTTTTAAAATCAGATTTTTCTGAAATGCTGCAACGTTGCACAACAAATTATTGCTAGTTGTAATAACGAAAGCCGGTTGCTGTTTCCTGTTACTTGCGATTTGTAAATAAGCACTTGGAGCTTCAGCAACATGTAAGAATGAAACTAGCAAAAGTGACCTTTGCATTGCCATCTGTTTTTTTTCCTTTCATTTTCCAGCTTTTCAATGATGCACTGTACTATCTTTTATAAGCATTCCTAATCTCCTCAAACAATAACCATTCACCCAGTTTTATAGGGATCCTCCAATTAAATAAACAAACTAACCGATTGCCAATTGTTTGTACTATAAAACAATATAGTACACAGTACTTATCTCGGCTGCTGTAGCACTGGCACTCCGGTGTGCCCTCGTCCCTTTGTTTCTTTTAGGGCTTGTCACTGCATCATGGCTTTCACCAAGCCACAGTAGGTGCAGAAGGTCTGAGGGTCCCATTGCAAATCAATGGAAAATAATTTTTTTGTTTTAATATAAGTGTTAAGTTGCACTATTTTTAAAGTGCAAATCTTTGTGATTTCCGCTTTAAAATAACACATGCTTTTAGTTTGTGCGAACAAAATATGGGTGCATTCACACCGCATTTTGTAGCTAGGGTGACTGGATCCGGCTGGGAAATGGGAAAACCGGGCACTCTCGTATTTAAATGAGCAGACCTGAGTCATTTTTGACCCATCTACGTTTTTCTGACTGGCCAAAAAACCAGGGTCACTATCTGACTCCTGTCGACTCATTTAAATGAATGAGATGCAGCCCGGGTCCCGCTGGGATACGGGAGTACCTGATGATGTTCTGAACACTCCACACTAATGTTCTCCAAACTGTGGACTACCAGATGTTGCAAAACTACAACTCCCAGCATGACCAAAGTTTCCATTTTGCAGTATGTAAATGTCCACAATATGGAGACCACCACTCTACATCCTCAGTGAATTTCTGTTGTGTGTTCGGAATGACATGACATTTGTATATATTGTCGAACAGTAAAAAAAACAACAAATCAAGAATCTGTGTTCTGTTTGGCTATACATTCTTAAAGGGGTATCTCAAAAAGTGTTGTTGTTATTATTAACAATTACAATAATAATATCATATTTGTTGGATAGCGCACACACACATTCCGCAGTGCTGTACACCTAAAATTAGCATATTACTAAGATTGTAGGGGGGGGGTCTGACCTTTTTGGGTTCTGGATATGTTCTGTAAATGAAAGGACTGCAACACTGATGTGGCTCCTGACTGCATAGTGCAGTGTTTCGCCAACCACTGTGCCTCCCGCCGTTGCAAAACTAAAACTTCCAGCATGCCCAGACAGCCTTTGGCTGTCTGGACATGCTGGGAGTTGTAGTTTTGCAACAGCTGGAGGCCCCCTGGTTGGGAAACGCTGTCATATTGGCTCCCTGATACTGACCTTTGAGACCCCTGATGAGCCAGGCTGAAGTTTCCCTGCACAGTGACTCTCCTGACAGGGTACTATAGCATGGCTCCATTCAAGCGAATTGTGCTAAGTACAGTTTTCTGTGCAGCTGGTTGGCATGGCACAGTGCAGGAAAAGTACAGAAAGCAATGAAGCACTATACCAGCTCTGTAGCCCCCTTCATTTTTGGGATCATACCGATCATCATCACAGGTGGGTGGTTCACAGATTTGTTGACATGCTGGATAGAATTGCATCCTTCAATGTGTAAAAATTACTTGGTATTTCAGGTTGATGTAATCTCGCAACAGTATGAACAACTTTATCAGAAAAACAAATACATAGACGAACGGCTGTTTTTGGAAAACGACAACACCCTGAAAGTTGATTTCCAAGAAAGGTAAATGGTAGCATGACAGGAACCTTGGGTAAACTGAAATATATAAAAAAAGAACCCTAAGGCTATGTGCAATAGTTTGTCTGTTCTTTGTCTAAAGGATCCTGGAACCTTTTTTTTTTTTTTTTATTTTATTTTTTTTAATCAACTGAAGACAGAAAGTTAAACATATTTGTAAATAACTTCTATTAAATCTTAATCCTTCCAGTAGTTATCAGCTGCTGTATGCTCCACGGAAGTTCTTTTCTTTTTGAATTTCCTTTCTGTCTGACCACAGTGCTCTCTGCTGGCACCTCTGTCCATGTCAGGAACTGTCCAGAGCAGGATAGGTTTGCTATGGGGATTTGCTCCTGCTCTGGACAGTCCCTAAAATGGACAGAGGTGTCAGCAGAGAGCACTGTGGTCAGACAGAAAGGAAATTCAAAACGAAAAGAACTTCCATGGAGCATACAGAAGCTTATAAGTACTAGAAGGATTAAGATTTTTTAATAGAAGTAATTTACAAATCTGTTTAACTTTCTGTCATCAGTTGATGTTTTCCAGTGGACTACCCCTTTAACTAACATTATTAGTTGTCATGTTCTCAAGAATTGATCTTTGTCTCAACTGGAATACCAGGAATGAATAAAAGGCCATGATCTACCCTGACTTAGCAGAGATGTCTTGCCGGAGTTTATAAACACCCTAATTGACAGGGGTAGGGTTATATTTATTTATTGTGATTACCGTATTTTTTTTTTTTTTAGTTTTGAATTACCGCATACTCCCTGTAATTGGGAAGGCAGAATCAGTGAAACGCAGTCAAGTACTTGATGTGCATGATCTTGCGTATTAAAGAGTGTAATCCTCTTTAATGATCACTGTAAAAAGGCATTTTGGTTGTCATTAAAGAGATTTAACAGTATTACTGGAAAATGGCCACAAATGACTGTGAGATGAATGAAGATAGAAGAGTGGTTTCTTAGCCATCCTGCAAAATAAGGGTGTGATTATAGCTGTATGTACAGTAGCTGGAATATGTGTAAATAATCAAGTTTTGCATATACATAAATACGAATTCCTCTTACAACAACCGAGTTCAGTTTACTTTACTTAGATATACAAATGGCAAGTACAGTGGTCCCTCAAGTTACATTATGAATTGGTTCCAGGACGACCATTGTATGTTAAGACCATTGTATGTTAAGACCATAACTCCTATGGAAGCCTGGTAATTGGTTCTGAAGACTTTAAAATAAAAAAAAGAAAAGTGAGAATTAAAGAAAAATAAGTACCGTATATACTCGAGTATAAGCCGAGTTTTTCAGCACGATTTTTCATGCTGAAAACACCCCCCTCGGCTTATACTCGAGTGAACTCTCCGCCCTCAGTGGTTTTCAACCTGCGGACCTCCAGAGGTTTCAAAACTACAACTCCCAGCAAGCCCGGGCAGCCATCGGCTGTCCGGGCTTGCTGGGAGTTGTAGTTTTGAATCCTCTGGAGGTCCGCAGGTTGAAGACCACTGCGGCCTTCGACATCATCCAGACCCCTCTCACCCCCTTTAGTTCTGTACTCACCTCCGCTCGGCGCTGGTCCGGTGCTGCAGGACTGTCCGGTGGGGAGGTCGTCCGGTGGGATAGTGGTTCCGGGCTGCCATCTTCACCGGGGGGGCCTCTTCTCCGCGCTTCGGGCCCGGCCCCGGAATAGTCATGTTGCCTTGACGACGATGCAGAGGTACGTTCATTACCAACGTCCCTCTGCGTCTTCGTCACGGCAACGCCTCTATTCCGGGCCCGAAGCGCGGAGAAGAGGCCCCCCCGGTGAAGATAGCAGCCTGGAACCACTATCCCACCGGACCACCTCCTCTCCGGACAGTCCTGCAGCACCGGACCAGCGCCGAGCGGAGGTGAGTACAGAACTAAAGGGGGTGAGAGGGGGCTGGATGATGTCGAAGGCCGCAGTGGTCTTCAACCTGCGTACCTCCAGAGGTTTCAAAACTACAACTCCCAGCAAGCCCGGACAGTCGATGGCTGCCCGGGCTTGCTGGGAGTTGTAGTTTTGAAACCTCTGGAGGTCCGCAGGTTGAAGACCACTGAGGGCGGAGAGTTCACAAGAGGATGATGACAAGAGGATGATGACAAGGGGATGATGAAGGGGGTGGGGATGATGACAAGGGGATGATGAAGGGGGGGTGTGGGATGATGACAAGGGGATGATGAACGGGGGGTGTGGGATGATGACAAGGGGATGATGAAGGGGGTGTGTGGGATGATGACAGGCGGTGATGATGAAGGGGGGATGATGACAGGCGGTGATGATGACGGGGGCTTATACTCGAGTCAATAACTTTTCCTGGGATTTTGGGGTGAAATTAGGGGCCTTGGCTTATATTCGGGTCGGCTTATACTCGAGTATATACGGTAGATAACTAATACAGATAAAGTAAGTCCTTAGATACAAAAGTAAGAAAGAGCTGCTGGGAGCTGTAAATCACTGTCTATGTAAAGTACAGGAGCTTCTTCATGGTCCTTATTTATTAAGCTGTGTGAGAGAAAAAGTGGAGGTATTTCCCCACAGCAACCAATCACAACTCAGCTAAAGAGCTCTGGTAAAGTGAAATCTGAGCTGTGATTGGTTGCTGTGGGGAAATCCCTTTACGTTTTCTCACACAGTTTGATAAATCTGGGAAATGTCCCCAAAAAAGTAAAATGGAGCCACCTTCACCTTGTGTACAAAGCAGCAGCTGACCACAGCACAGATAAAGGGTAGTAAAGAACATGTAGTACTCCCCTGTACTGTAGGGGGCACTACCAGACAGTGCATACACTTCAGTAATACAGGGGTTTTACCAGTGAAATGTCCCTTCTGATTGGTCGGTTCTTCCAGCTATTGACGTGTTTCACAGATCTGGACTGTCCGTAGCAGTGGATGTTGAATATGGTTTCAAGTTATGATGGTCCTGAAAAGACCATTGTATCTCGAAAATATTGTAACCTGAGGCCACTGTAAGTTGAGGGACCACTTTAATAAGGATATGTTTTCCACTCCTTTTTTGCCATGGATTCTTCTCTGAAGTCTGTGTGAAATCTGCCCCCATTGTAAGTTTCTTATTGAGAAGGATTTTTGCAGGATATTAAAATAACTAATTCTTAATATAAATATAAGTCTGATTCTCATTTCTACTGCTGATTCTCTTCCAAACTGGCTACAGATTCTTATGGCCTTTTTTTTTTTTTTTTACCGCAGTCTGGGCGCGCACCTGTAAAGCTGCATGCGCAGTGTGTTTTTAATTTGCGCCGAAATTATCATCTAATCCTATTGGAGTTTAGCGAACTTACAGTAAATTGGCTCGTAGCGAACCTCGCAGCTCGGCTGTTGATTACTTTAGTCTGCGTAAATTAGTTCAGCTTTCCAAGGGCTCTGGTTGTCTGGAAAAGTCTGGCATGACAGTCTTAGGTCTCCTAGGTCTGTATCCACCTTTTCCAGGCAACTGGAGCCCTTGGAAAGCTGAACTAATTCATGCAGACTAAAATAATCAACAGCCGAGCTGTGAGGTTTACATGGACCAATTTACTGTAAGTTCGCTCAACTCTAATTTTTATAATATACAGTGGTCCCTCAACATACGATGGTAATCCGTTCCAAATTAACCATCGTTTGTTGAAACCATCGTATGTTGAGGGATCTGTGCAAAGTAAAAAATAGGAAGTTGTACTCACCTGTCCCCGCCGCTCCGGACCCGTCACCACTGCCCTGGATGTCGCTCTCCATCGCTGTCACCGCATCCCAGCCGCTCCGGACCGTCTCTGCTACCCGGGTACGTCGCTCTCACGGCGCAGTCATCACGTCACTGTGCACGCCGCTCCTATTGGATGACTGGACGGCGTGCGCAGCAACGTGATGACGATGATGGAGAGCGCTGGCGATGGAGGGGATCCCGAAGATGACGCTCCGGAGCCCCGAGGACAGGTAGGAGACCATCACCGGAGCACACGGGGCACCGTAAACGGCTATCCGGCAGCAGCTGAAGCAGTCAGCGCTGCCGGATAGCCGTTTATGCGATGGCCCCGACATACAAAAGCATCGTATGTTGATGCTGCCTTCAACATGCGATGGCCTGAGAGGCCATCGCATGTTGAAATTATCGTATGTCGGGGCCATCGTAGGTCGGGGGGGTCACTGTATGCCCTGGCTTTATCACTGTTCTTGTTGTGCTCTTCCAGGGGGCTTGGTTAGCAGATGCACTGGTCGGGGGTGCTGAATTTTTATCACTCCCGCAAAAATGATTTACTCCAGTGACCAGATGTACTGTCCAGGGGCTTCCTGTTATTTGTGTCAATTAATGAAGTGACGTGCACCACATAATAGGTTTTGTGCAACAACTGGGAAAACCACACATTTGTGCAGCACATTTCGCATTGTGCAGAAATCTGCACTAATGATGATAATAATATATTAAATGATAAATGGAATTATTCTTTATTTTAATTTTTTTTCTCCTCACACTTTTTTTTTGTTCAGCTTGGAGCAGGAGAGAACACCTCGTAAAAACAATTTAGAAGAACCATCTGTGATTCCTCCACAGACACCAGTCAGGTGAGCTTGTCCACTATATCTACCAGCTACAATATCTGTCTTGTGGTTGAGTTACTCAGAATGACACTTATACTTTTAGAAAAAAGGGTTTCTTGTTTGCTCTAGGTGGTAGTGCTAATTTTTGTGCATGCAGCAAGTTATCATGCTTCATATAAAATGTTTGTTTCATAGTAACAACTGTATCATTGCAGCATTTATTCATTTATTCAGTCATTTATTTTATTTTGCCTTTTAAAATAGAGCTGCATTGAACACTATTAACCAGCTGATGACAATTTTACATTCATCCATTGATGAACCATCAGAAATTCTTAACTCTTATTTTGAGGTAAGTCATAATGGTATATAGTAAATCTTGCATCAAGTTCTCTTTTCTTCCAAGATTTAGATAAATAAGCTTTACCAAATCAGCCCTTTTATTAAGGCAGAAAATTTTGGGCTTTCATGACAAAGTAAAGGTTTTTTTTTTCTACATCACATCATTATGGCATGCATATTATATTGCTGTTTTCCAAATGACGTGTCTCCAGCTGTTGCAAACCTACAACTCCCAGCATGCCCGGACAGCCAAAGGCTGTCCGGGCATGCTGGGAGTTGTAGTTTTGCAACAGCTGGTGATGAACTGTTCGGAAAACATTGATATAATGTATTGTGAAACTAATCTACTGTTTTTAGGGTTCTGTTTTTATGACGTTCGCAGTGTGGTATAAATAGCATAACATTTTCTTTGTGTTTTGGGTTACAGTATATCACAATACATTTTATATCTCTTTTTTTGGTTATAATTTTTTTTTGGGAAGGGGGAGTGAATAAACAAAATATGCATTTACAAAAAATGATGCAGACGAAATAAAAACACTATATGACATAGACAAAATATAATGAAACTTTTAGTAGGTATTTGTAATAGGGGAGCTTGTTGGTATTTTACACAGTCTGTGATCGGGCACCATAAATCTCCTGACATTCCATTGAATAAAATTGGGTAGTTGTAAAATTGGGTGATGTTATTTTATAATATAGGAAACATAAGTTAAAGTGTAAAAAAAAAAAAAAATAAGGCGCATTCTACAACAAAAAAAAAGTGTTATGTATCAGCTGTTAGATTTTAAACACTACTTTTTAGGGGATTAATGATACCATTATTTCCAGACGTGTAGTCATCTACATATATTTTCAGGTCATATTTTTTCTTAAATGAAGTTGGTTAATAGCCTATAATGCCATAATAACATGTTTATTCATTACAGAACTGTACAGTAAATCCAAAAAACGCCATTACTGAGAGAGTGAATCAGTTGGGTCTGATGTTTAGACTCAGATTTGCACGTGCCGTTGGACAAGCCTTTGCAGAAATTGGATACCAGGTAATATATTTTAGGAAGTACAAGACAAACCCAGTCACCCAATCAGCAGCCACAGCAATGTTATACTTCAGCCTCTGATTGGCTGGATGGGCATGTGACGTGCCGGACACTGAAGATTCTCACCGGGCTACCTCTTTAATGTCACATTTTTGCATATACAAGCTATATGGACAGGCAGCTAGCTTTGAGAAAGATCATGACTATGTCCATTTAATGGGAACTGGTCAGTGGCTTCATGCTGCTTAAACTGCAGGCAGAAATGTGTTACTTAGGTCTGGTGGGTTGGGGGGAGAATCTGCAGGGACTTTCCCAAAGACTACGTAACCTGTTTCCAGTGCCTCTTTTTTAAACTCTGATTTAGTGAGAAATCATAGTGTGTTGAGATCACGCTGCCTGTATGTTTTATGCTGCCAGCCCTTTTCGCAGCATGAAACTGCTGACCAGTTCCCTTTAAAGAGTAGCTCCCTCCATCCTATATATATATTTTTTCTATCCCTCCCTATTGCACATCTATCCCTAACCCCCTCCCTGCTCTTAATTTTTTTTTTTTTTTTTACTATATTAAAAATAACTTTTTGTCTGCCTGGCAGTGTGCTCACTACCAGGCAGACTTCCCCAGCAGGCACCACGTCACTGATGCCTGCTGGGGCCGACTTCCACCCTTAGTTAATCTACACAGGGTGCCTCCAGCTGTTTCACCACTACAACTCCCAGCTTGCCCTGACATCTATTGGCTGTCACAGCATGCTGGGAGCTGTAGTAGTGAAACAGCTGGAGGCACCCTGTGTGGATGAACTATAAGTTAGTGCCATGCGGCGCTACCCTGTTCCCTACGTCACACCGCCCCTCCGTTCCCTCCGTCACACCGTCTCCCACCCCCGTTCTGAAACCCAGAACCCCGCTCTCCTCCAACTCCTGTTATAACCACCAACTCCCCTAAATAATCATAAAAAAACATACTTACTGATACTGCAGAGTCCGGCAGCGGGCGTGCAGGGGCAACGGCGGCGACGACATGTGCGGGAGGAGTGGCCTCCCAGCCAGTGGCCGGGGAGCCAATGCGCTCGCTCCCGCCTGTCTGATTGACAGGCAGGGAGCGAGCGCAGTGTAAATGAATTAGGACCGATTTCCCGCCCGCAATCGGTCCGAAATCGGGCGTGATCTCACGCCGTGCTGCGGCCGGCAACAAGGAGGGAGACCCCTAGTGGCCGGTTTTCAAACGTAAAATTCACCCTGAAAATGAAAAAATAAATAATGAAAATATATTACAGATATGTTGTAGTACATAAGTACTACAACATATCAAAAAATAGAGTTGTGGACAGTGCCCATTTAAGTATTTTCTTACACTGGCATCATATCTTCCTTTTTCAATGGTTCTTTGCTTATTGCTTTATGGCTTCCATTGATTTTTAATTCGGTCTACTGAGATTATTTCAAGCTTTCTGTCATACTAGCAGCAAGGATAGTGTGCTTCCTGTCAAAATTGCTGATACCTGTGACAGAGGCTAGCAACGTTGGTATGAAGAAAGCTTTTGTATCTCAATTGGGCAAAGGCCAATTGCAGGGGCCTGTGTTGCGTTTATTGACCTACATTACATTTGGGAGCTAAATTGCTGCACAGACTTATAGATGCACAGACTTTTGAGAACCTTGGCACCAGGATGATGATGATGATGATGATGATGGTGGTGGATATTTTCAGTCCCCTGAATGTAATGTAGACGAATAAACGCGATTTAAACCTTAGCATTGGAACTTTATTGGTATATATGCTTTATCTCTTTTCCCTTTGGACACATGCATTGATAGCATTGTGACCCACCATGGAGGAGACTTTCCATCCACCACAGAATGGCAATTTTGCAGTTTAATTTGACATGGGACTATTTTTGTCCTATTTGGTTTACCATTATTTTATTAGATGAATATAAATAAACTAAAATGCACAAAACACTAAACTGTCTGTCTGATGATGATGATGATGACAAATAATTCTGCTTTCTCGGTCGGCTCCATTGGGGACACAGAGACGATGGGTGTATCTTGCTGCCACTAGGAGGCTGACACTAGGCATTCAAAACGAAAGTCTGCCCCTCCTGGCAGGATATACCCTGCCTACTAACCCTGAGCTAATCAGTTTTAGCTTAGTGTCAGTAGGAGGCAGACACAAGTCTGGAGTTCTCCAGACCTGGTGGTCTTCTTTTTTTATTTTCTAGCTAGGGACTGTATTAGCTTTTTTTCTCCCTTTTTCTTTTCTCTTTTTTTTTTTTTAGGTGGGGTTCAGGAGCATGGCGCTACCTGTTCCTCCATATGCGGTTAAGAGTCACGGGGCATAGAGTATGCACCGTTAACCCCTTCCCGCCAACGGGTTGCACCTTGAGTCCGGGTCCTCCTAACCTCCTTGCTCGTCCCGCTGTCTCAGCCTGACGTGATGCAGGTGACCATAGCTGGCTGAAGACATCTTGGGTAAGTATTGGCGGGTTAAGGTGAGTATGTCCCCCCTTTCCCTTTTTTCCCCCTGCCCTTTTGCCGGGACCCTGTCACCTGGTACCCCTGGAGGACTTCCCTATCTTTTATTAATCTCTGGGGAAGGAATACTGGCCCTGCACACGCTCTCCAGGGGAATCTCGCTCAGTATCTCCTGGCCCCCACTTCCAACGTTCTCACAAGCGCCCTAGAGTGCTTTCGTCTGGCTCTTCTCCGGTGTCGCATTCTCGGGAGGGGCCATCTGCCCGTAGGTCACGCTACTCTTCTCAAACTCAGCGGCAGCGCCCCCGCTCTATAGGCCGCTTCCCCGGTGTCCATCCCAGGTCTCCGACCCACCATTCCAGGTCCACTTCACCTCGGTCTAAGGCTACCTCCGCATGCTCCTGTACCTCCAGGGGAAGTAGTGGATGAGGTGTCAGATTCCACTTCGGATCAAGTGGATCATTCTGCCATTTCTGATATGGTGGACAGCCTGATGTCAACTATTAGGGACACCTTTAATCTACAGGACCCGGGAACTTCGGATCTCATCACCTCATCACGCGATTCCAGGGGAATAAGAAGATTCAAGCCCAGTTACCTTTCTCTCAGGATCTGGTTCCAAGTGGACAACACCGCCTGCCGTGGATCCTCCGGTTTCTCATCTATCTTTCTCGTCTATCGAAATATACTACTCTGCCTCTAGCGGATGCAGCGTCCTTTAAGGATCAGGCGGATAGGAAGATCACGAACCTGGCTAAGTTTGCCTTTGAAGCGGCAGGTTTGTCCCTGCTTCCCACTTTTGCTTCTGCCTGGGTGTCCAAAGCTGTTTCTGTTTGGGCTTCTCAGCTTTGCCAAGGCATCTTGTCAGGAGCCCCTCCAGAGGACTTAAAGGACCTCGCGCATCAACTCTCTCAGGCTGGGGACTAACTCTGTTCAGCAGCTCTGGAGTCCGTCCGCTGTACGGCTTTTGCTTCTGGTAACTTGGTGGTGATTCGTTGCTCCATGTGGCTAAAGGCAACGGATGCGGATACCGCTTCGAAGAAATCTTTCACAGCGTTGCCCTTCTCCAGTACTCTGCTCTTTAGGAAGCGCCTGGACGAGATCATATCCGAAACAACTGCAGTAAAAGTTTTCTACTGCCGCAGAACAAAACTCGCCGCTTTGATCCTAGCCGGAAGTTGTCTTCCTTTCGGCCCTTTACCTCGGGTCGTCCTTCCAAACAGGCAACCTCGCTATCGCGCAGGGCTCCCTCCTTTAACGTGCGGCCTTCCTGGAAGTCAGACAACTGTTCCGGCAGTTTCGCGGGCAAGCCTGGTAACCGTTAGCCTCCCTCCTCCTGAAGGGATGCTCCCACCTGTATTCTCTTCTCGGGTGATAGGTCGTCTTTCTCTTTTTCGGGATGTGTGGCTAGCGCAGGGTCAGGACTCCTGGGTCCGGGACGTCGTATCTGCTGGTCACCGTATAGAGTACGCTTCTTTTCCCCGGGATGGCTTCTCTGATCCCGCCCTCCTCGTTCCCCTTCTTTGGCGGTGTCTTTTCAGGTTGCTTCCTCAGGGAGTGATTGCCCCCGTTCCTCCCAGGGAGCGTTTTTTGAGGTTCTACTCCAATCTTTTTTTCGTCCCCAAGAAAGGAGGCTCTGTCCGCCCTATTCTGGACCTCAAACTGCTAAACCGCCACCTGCTCCTGCGACATGTCCGCATGGAGCCCCTTCGTTTGGTGGTCACGTCACGTTTCTTTCCTCAGTGGAAATCCGGGACACTTATCTGCACATCCCCATTTTTCTGGCCCATTAGCAGTTTCTCCGCTTTGCCGTCCCTACGGGCCATATGCAGTTTGCGGCTCTTCCTTTTGGCCTGGCCATGGCTCTCAGGGTTTTTACCAAGGTCTTGGCGGTGGTGATTGCTATCATCCAAGCCGGGGGGATTTTGCTCCATCCTTACCTGGGCGATCTTTTGATCAAAGCTCTGTCCTGGTCCCAAAACTTGGAGAGCCTTCATCTCACGGTGCAGAGTCTGTCCACCTTTGGCTGTGTGATCAACCCGGGAGAAGTCCAACCTTTCTCCCACTCAGTCTCTTATCTTCCTGGGTCTCCGTTTCGACACAAAGGCTGCTCAGGTTAGTCTTCTGCTAGACAAGCGGCGCTCACTATCGGAGGGTGTCCTTCCTCTTCTGTGGTGGCTTCCCTCTCCCCTTCTTCTCCAGGGTAGCGGTCTTTCCTCCCCCTCCACTGGCAGGTTGTCACTACCGATGCAAGTCTCCTGGGCTAGGGAGGTATGTTTCGGGACCGCATGATCCAGGGTTGCTGGTCTTCTCTGGAGGCTCGCCTCCCCATCAATCTTCTGGAGCTCCGCACCATTTTTCTTTGTCTTCCTCATTGGGAACTTCTCCTTCTGGGTCAACCTGTTCGAGTCCAGTCGGACAACGCCACGGCGGTGGCGAAGATCAATCGCCAGGGGGGCACGCACAGTGGCTCAGCGATGGAGGAGTTTCCAAAATTCTCCTATGGGTCGAGATTCAAGTTCCTATATCTCATCGATCCACATTCCGGGAATGGAGAATTGGGAAGCACACTTTCTCAGCCGCTCCTCTGCGGTTCCGGGGAGTGGTCTCTCCACCCGGAGGTGTTAGCGCAGATCTGCGATCTTTGGGGAACACCAGGTTCCTTGCTTTGTTTGCGAAGTTCCGCGACCCTCTGGCTCTGACAGTGAATGCGCTCGGGATCCCGTTGTCGTCCTTCAGCCACCATTACCTCTTTACTCCCCTCCCACTCCTGCATTCCTGCCATTCTGGTAGCTCCAGACTGACCGCGGTTCTGAGAGCTCGGGGGTTTTCTACCAGGGTGATTCGCACCATGCTTCGGGCTCGTAAGCCATCTTCCGCTAGGATTTGCTCTCTCTATTCTTTTTCAACGGCCGTTCTGGATCCGTTCTGCCATCTCAGAATCGTACCGTTGTAAAGGGAAAGTCCCACCTTTTACGGGTTACTGCGCATTCCGTGCGTTCCGTTGGGGCTTCTTGGGCGCTACGTAATAAGGCTTCGGCCTTACAAGTTTGTAAGGCGGCAACCTGGTCGTCCTTGCATACCTTCACTAAATTCTAACAGGTGCACACATTTGCGTCTGCTTACACCAGTTTGGGTCGTAAGGTGTTGAAGGCAGCAGTGGCTCCGTCTTCTGCCTGATTCTGATTTGGGTATTTTTCCCTCCCCGGGGACTGCTTTGGTACCTCCCACCGTCTCTGTGTCTCCCAATGGAGCCGACCGAGAAAAGTAGATTTTTTATTTTTTTTTGCTTACCGTAAAATCTCTTTCTCGGAGGATCCATTGGGGGGGACACAGCACCCACCCATTGTGTTTGTTGCTATGGTTCGGTTTTCTGTCCGAGGGGTTGTTTTAGGTTCCTTTTTGTCTAGTTCCCTCGGACACCTGCTGGTTTCTTTATTTTTCGGTCCTCTCCTACTGCTTTGGGACTAAACTGATTAGCTCAGGGTTAGTAGGTGGGGTATATCCTGCCAGGAGGGTCCGACTTTCTTTTTGTATGCCTAGTGTCAGCCTCCTAGTGGCAGCAAGATATACCCACGGTCTCTGTGTCCCCCAATGGATCCTCCGAGAAAGAGAGATTTTATGGTAAGCATAAAATATCTACGTTTTTTTTTTTTTACCTGTTTTTTGTGTAACAGTTTTTTCTTAAAACTAAATAGAAAAACAGATTCAAGCGTTAATTTATATATACAACTTTAATGTGATTTTGAAAACAAATCTTTATTTCCAAAAATCCATATTCTTCTTCTTTCTTTTTCTCTCCTTGCATTAGAGATACAAACTTGGCGTGCGTTTACATTACCGTGTGATGGAATCTATGTTAAAGTCTGTAAGTGTTAAATAAAAACAGATGTTTTTCAATTTGTATTAAAGGTCCATCTGTGAAGAATAAGCATGATTGAAATAACCTGAAATAGGTTTTGTACTAATATGCTCTTTACTGAATTTTTTTGCATGTATGATGACCCTTCTACTCTGTATTATATCTGCATGATCTTATGTAGCAAAACATCCAACCGTTTTCATGCAGAGACACTTTTTTTTTTTTCAACCACTTAGGGTGCGTTCCCACCTGGTGTATACACAGCGTATTTCACGCTGCGCAAAATTTGCAGCAGCAGTGGGAAATACTCTGCGTATTCCTCGCTCACTATACACACAGGGCTTTCCGGCAGCAGCCCTATGTGTGTAGTGAGTTTTGGAGGTGGGGTACTGTGACGCGTGGCTCCGCCTCCAAAACTCACTACACGCATAGGGCTGCCGCCGGAAAGCCCTGCGTGTATAGTGAGCGAGGAATACGCAGTGTATTTCCCGCTGCTGGTGCAAATTCTGTGTAGCATGAAATACGCTGCATATACGCAAGGTGGGAACGCATCCTTAGGGAGAATGTCTGTGCCTTTTTCCCCATATTTAAAGCAGCAACTTTTGCACTCTCCACTGTTGCAAGTAAATAACTTTATTTTAGTCATTACTATTCTTTAAAGGGTACTCTGGTGGAAAACTTTTTTTTCTTTTTTAAATCAACTGGTGCCAGAAAGTTAAACAGATTTGTAAATTACTTCTATTAAAAAAATCTTAATCCTTCCAGTACTTATTAGCTGCTAAATACTACAGAGGAAATTCTTTTCTTTTTGGAACACAGTGCTCCCTGCTGACATCTCTGTCCATTTTAGGAACTGTCCAGAGCAGCATATGTTTTCTATGGGGATTTTCTCTTACTCTGAACAGTTCTTAAAATGGACAGAGGTGTCAGCAGAGAGCAATGTGGCCATGATGTCAGCAGAGAGCTCTGTGTTCCAAAAAGAAAACCATTTCCTCCGTAGTATTCAGCAGCTAATAGGTACTGGAAGGATTAAGATTTTTTTAATAGAAGTAATTCACAAATCTGTTTAACTTTCTGGCACCTGTTGATTAAAAAAAAGTTTTCCACGGGAGTACCCCTTTAAGGTAGTCAAACACATGTAACAGCTGCTGGCTTATCTCTTAGAGAACAACGGATCAGGCAATTGAAATCCATTATGCCCGATCCATTTCTACTCTGATTAAGTAGGATAAATTTGGTGGTAAATCTCTGCCAGGATTGGGCAGTTATAATCCAACATGCCTGGTCCTACCCTCTGCATATGTATTAGATTGTCGGCTGACATTCCTCTGCTGTATATAGTCAGCTGAAGACCGTGTTGGGCAGTAAGCCTGAATCGTGTCTACAACACTTCCTGTAGCTTGCAAATGGCGGCCTGTTTGCTGGGGGCTGTGTATGGCTCATATGTTTGCATAACATTTTTTGGATAAGGGTCATAAATACTAAAACAAAGAATCTGCCTTGATAAATTATATTTTAAATGACCTCACAAAGGAAATTCTTTTAAACAAATGATGTCTGACCTGACTGATGGTCAGAGCTTGTTTCCTGTTTTCTGCTTAATAATACAGTTTGAATAATACAGCGATTCTTTGAACAGCCTAAAAATGATCAGAGATTGTTTTTATTTTTGTTTAAAGTCCAAGCTGTTTTATATTATTTTGTCTTTTCAGGAACAAGAGCGCTTGTCTGTACTCAACTTCAGGTTTGTTCTTCAAAGACCTCATTCAATCAAAGTATTTTTAGATTGTAAGGAAATGGTGGTTTAGAACCTTAAGGGAATGTTTTCTCGTTTTGGTAATGAGCAGTCTGCTTCCTGCCCCCCTGTATCTGTCGGCAATACTTTCCACACTGTTTTCCTGTTGTATTACAGTAAGTCAGAAAGTAGTAAACAGATTGTACAGTAATGTTTTTCTTGCCCAGAAGTACAATGGAGGCTTAACAATAGCTTCATGTTTGGTAGATTTTATAGCTAGGTTGGAAGTTTGCATAGTTTTAGATATGACACTAGTTTTCCATGATCTCATCCACTTTGTGTTTTTAAATGGTTTTAGGCCCTGTAATTTTTAAACAGGCACTTGCAAAAACTTTTTATATAATATAGATAATAGCATTATATGTAATTTACATTGGAATATACATTGGTTAAACAATGTATGTATTTGTTGTGGAAAAATGCTCCATACTTATTAACACTCGGGTGTAATACTGAAAGTAAAAATAGGCATAACTCCTCATAGAGTAGTATCGCCAATGAATTTTAGGCAAAATATAGTGCAAGGTTCATTACAGGGATCTGCTCACCTGGTTCTGTTGTGTATCAGACACAAACACTATTGGCCCATTTGAGACAATGGTGCTGCCTTCCAGGTGTCGGCGTGGATATCCGGGCTTTGGTGCGACCAACAGAAGAAGATTCTTGTAGATAGTATTTATGTCTTTATTATGCCAAAATACAACGCTTTTCAAGGCTACAGTGCCTCTTCATCAGGTATATAGGCTTTATGACAAAATCATACATTAGGCAGGTATTTATACTTGGCGTTTGTGGTGCTAAGCAGTGAGCTCCGCCCACTAGGCGTGTGTAAAATATACATTAAAATACTCAATTACAATAAATAATACTAAAAATGTCAATACTATAGTAAATCCATAGAAGGGGGGACTGGAACGGAGTAATGATCGCTTCCTGAATGATAATTCATAGAACTGTATCTATGTGCGGCAGTTGAGCGCATCGCACTGGTCTCCGTAACTGCAGACACTGAGCCGGCTCTTCTGCGTATGCGCCAAGTGAGATAAATACTAGTGATGACTATTCTCGGCAGGGGCCGATGTGTGAGTAGCGAGTGATGCGCATGGAGTATAGATTCACTGTGTGGTATCGGGGTGTGTATAGGATATAGATGTGCCCGTTCATCCTATACACACCCAGATACAGACAAAGCTGTGGCTCACTGCAAGCACTTAGGGAGGGAGTGTTACACCACGTTTTGGGTATCTGAGACACTGATTCCTCAGCATCCTATGACAATGGGGTGCCAACATATCCATTCTTGGACAGGCAGGGGCCCAAGTTATTTCATTGACCTAAACATAGTCTGATAGTGACTACGTTCTGGTCCTTATTTGGCTTTGATTGAAAAGCACAACAAACCATGCAGTTATAAACTACTTTTTTTTGCTGTTTGCAATCCCTGCCAGACAGATGCTTACACATATGAATAATGTTGAGAAAATGTGAATTGGGTCTGTTTTGCTTTTCTTACTTTTTTTCATTCTTTTATTATAGCAGGTTGTTAAATAATGACACGTTTCATAGATGTCTGCTGGCCTGTGCTGTTGAAGTGGTCGTGGCCACCTATGGAAGTAAGTAAAATACTTTATTATGGCTTCCCCCTTTAGTTTTTTTTATAAAAGGATTTTAAAGCATGACCAAGATGATGGTCCAGCGGCAGAATATCTGTTTAAATCTTCTGGTAATTTTGTAGCCCAAGACTACAATGATGAGGATATAGATTTGCCAAAAATCTCATACACTTGCATAGAACTTCTGGCAAATCTGATCACTGTAGTCTGGGATTACTCCCCTGATCACGTGGCTGGTGGCCACAAAACATGTAGGTGAGGCAAAGGGTTAAGATTTTAATAATCATTGTCCCAGGCCATTATCTTAGTGCGTACTGTAGAAGCCTACTATCAAGGTTCTTGACTGAGAGCAAGTTATATTGATCAGTGGACTTTGATCTGTGGTTTTAACTATTTGTGGAATCAATTTTAATGTATATCAATAAATGTGATGTTCTACAATATACGCTAGTAGGGGAGGTTCAAAGATAAGGGGTTTTATACCCTGTGATTCTGGAGAGAGTCGGTTTCTTTGTGAGACTTGGGGTTTGGTAAAGAATGTAAGGCTGTGTGCACACATTGCGAAATCTGCAGCAGAAATCTTAAGCTTATTCTTGAATTTTTGCCATGGTTTTGCAGTGTATTTACTTCAGATTTGGGTAGGATATGAATGCAGGTTAGCCCATTCCCTGCATCTAGGTCTCCGCCGCTTTTCTCTTTACTAGTTTCAGTGACATTCGGTACAGACAGATAAATGCCTGCTCAGCAACTGATCTGTATGCAGTCAGCCTCACTGGAGCTAGTAAAGAAGAGGACAATGGTAGTGACCGGCCTTTCAGGAAAGTTGGTGGGAAATGGGCCGGGTAAGTATACTCATTTGTTCTTTTCAATGCAGTCCGAGCTACAGATAAGAAAACAAAACAACATCGAAACAAAAAATACGTAAACAAAAACAAAAAACACCCTATCTGCCTGGATAGCCTCTTGAACTTTATTCTGTGGATCAGTATGTTTTTAACTTTAATTCCAAATAAATTTTGTGTGTTTTTTGTTTTTTTAAGACACTGTTATTTTTTAAATATTTTTCTGTCTAAATGGACTTATGGGGGCTTGTATTTTGTGCAGCATTAACATAGTTAAAGGGGTTATCCAGGAAAAAACTTTTTTTTATATATCAACTGGCTCCAGAAAGTTAAACAGATTTGTAAATTACTTCTATTTATAAATCTTAATCCTTTCAGAACTTATGAGCTGATGAAGTTGAGTTGTTCTTTTCTGTGCTCTCTGATGACACGTGTCTCGGGAACCGCCCAGTTTAGAAGCAAATCCCCATAGCAAACCTCTTCTATTCTGTGCAGTTCCCGAGACAAGCAGCGATGTCAGCAGAGAGCACTGTTGCCAGACAGAAAACAACAACTCAACTTCAGCAGCTGATAATTATTGAAAGGATTAAGATTTTTTAATAGAAGTAATTTACAAATCTGTTTAACTTTCTGGAGCCAGTGGATATATAAAAAAGTTTTTTCCTGGATAACCCCTTTAACTATGTTAATGCTGCACAAAATACAAGCCCCTATAAGTCCATGTAGACAGAAAAATATTTAAAAAATAACAGTGTGTTAAAAATACCCCTTTAAGGAGCCTTGACGTACGCGTACGTAATGGAGAATTCCGGCCCCCGCCGCGCACCGGGCCGGGATCGGACCGGGATGCCTGCTGAAATCATTCAGCAGGCATCCCGTGCAAACGCCCAGGGGGGTCATCAGACCCCCCCATGTTTGCGATCGCGGCAAATCGCAAGTCTAAGACACCCACGATCCCCCTGAAGGCATAGGAGTGAGGTGGCAGGGGTGCCACCCCTCCTATCCCTGCTATTGGTAATCTAGACGCGACCACCAATAGCAGATCGGGGGCGGGGGGGGTTAATTTTCGTTTTCCCCATCCTGCCCACCCACAATAGGCGGGGCAGGACGGGGAAAAGACGGGGACCGGCGCCGAAGATCCACTTACCGATCCGGGCGAGCGACGGAGGCTGTGGGTGACAGAGATCGGCGGGCGGTGATGACGTGCGTCTGGATCCGACGGAGGCCGGTGAGTTGCCTAGCAACATCTGGAGGGTACAGTTTGAGGCAATTATACAGTGGTCTCTAACTGTAGCCCTCCAGATGTTGCAAAACTACAACTCCCAGCATGCCCAGACAGCTGTTTGGGCATGCTGAGAGTTGTAGTTTTGCAACAGCTGGAGGGCTACAGTTTGAGACCACTATATAGTTATGCTTAGGGCATAAATGTACGTCCTGGTGCGTTAAGTACCACGTCACCAGGACGTACATTTACGGCGCTCGACGTTAAGGGGTTAAAATCATCTAATGCCAGAAATGTACAGGTTTGTAAAATATTTTTAATTAAAAAGTAAAAACCCTCAAGCTTTTGAGTATCCAAGACAATTTCCTCTGGGGCATACAAAAGCTTATGAGTGCTGGAAAGCTTTTTTTTTTTCTTTTTCTCTCTATCTTTAATACATTTTCTGTAATTATGTAATTTTGAGCCATTTACTTCAATGTATTTCAATATATTAGTGTGTTATTTATTGGCTTATTTACAGTAATTTCCATGATTAATGCTGTTAGAGAAATCTGAAAGAAATTTCTAGATGTGTTTTATTTTTTCCCTCTTAGGAAACTTTTATCAAAGCTTGACCAATTCAGAAACTGACATATCTTTCCCATGGATTCTCAGTGTATTTGAGCAGAAAGCATTTGACTTTTTCAAAGTAATTGAGAGTTTTATAAAAGGTGAACCAAGTCTTACCAAAGACATGATCAAACACCTTGAGCGCTGTGAACACATGATCATGGAATGCTTGGCGTGGCAGTCGGTAAGTCCCTATATAAAAAAAAACTTCTTGTTTTCTCTATGACATCTTAAATGATGGCTTTGCTGCACTATGTTAGTATTTCAGCTTTGACTTATCAACATGTTCTTAGCTCCATGTTTTAAGTGTATGTGACTCCATCATTGGTATGCTCCAGTACTATCTGCACCGTTAGGAAAGTTCTACCGAGGCTGTTCTGTCCTCACTATTGTGTGTGGGTGCATAACTTGACAGACAGCTAAACCATTCCTGACAATTCATTGACAAAGGAGCAATGTCCAACTTCAACTTTTATTGCAAGGATATATGTGGTGAAGCTAAGGAACAGAAAAATATACACTTACTAATGCATACGATTAGTAAGGCAAATTTACCTAAGGCTTTTCTTTTAAGATATACACCTTATTTCCAATGTAATGATATGATTTTATAGTCAACCCAGAGATAGTAGGTGGAGAGGCTCGCAACCAATGCTGTGCAATTAATTTACGAGCTTGGTATAAAGTCCTACTAATAGCAATATACAAGCCACCATCCTCATCTAACCCATCTAAATATCCCAGGACACACGTCAAGGCGGACAGACTGAACGGGCAACCAGACACCCTCCTAATCAACTGTCCCACATCATTCCAAAATTGCGTAAGATGAGTACAGTCCCACATCACATGAAGCAAGTGAGCAACGGGCAAGGAACAACAGGGACAGCAGGAATCTTGCCACACTCCAATCCTATGCGTAAATGCGGGAGTACGATACACCCGATGTAGTAGAAAAATTTGGGACACCCGGTGGGCCTCCGACACGGCAAGCCGCGGGGGTCATAGTTAAATCTGTGTCCACTGCTCATCCGATATGGGACCCACATCCACCTCCCATTTATCCTTAGTACTCAACGGATATGCCTCATGATATGAGGAAAGCAATTCCCTATACAGTACAGAGATCACATCTCTAGTAGTTAACTGAGTAAACAAATCATTTACCACTACGAATGAGCCGACAGTCAAATCACAAGCCCCAGACTGCGCCTCAAGGGCATGTCACAATTGTAGGTAACGATTTAAAAAAAGCAGTGAGGTAGAAGAAATTCCTCCCGCAGTTGAGCAAATGACTTCAAAATCGGTAGAAAATATTTCATAGGAATCTAGACAGGGGTGTTATGTGGAATCTACAAAGACTGGGGCATAAGAACCATTTTTATGTTAGATCTACCTCTCATGGAGAGGGGAAGTTTACGCCAAGTAACTACTTTGAGAGAACTACGGTCTAGCAGCGGAACAAGATTGAGAGCAACGTATTCTGAGGGGAGGGCAGTGACATACACTCCCAGATATTTAAATTGTGCAACTACGGGAACGCCAACACTAGCAATAACCAAGATGGCGCCGGCTCCCCCTGCATCTCTGCCTCACTATCTTCGGGTACTCCCTGCGTCTTCCTATTGCGTCTCTGCCCGGCCATCCAAGTATCCAAATGCTCCAGGCACCTTCCCCCACAGATAGGCGATATTAAAAAAGCTGAATTCTGGCCAGATGTCCAGGATAAATGAAGAATGCTCATCGGAGCTCCGGACCGCGCGTCTGCTCACATGCCGCGTTAAGCCACGCCCCCTGTGTATTGGATTTAGTGCTGGTGAACTGGCTGTAAGTTTTGCTTTAAAATCTGGCCCTGTTTAAAGTTGGTCCCGGCATTCTCCGTCCACCTTCTGCTTAGAGATTTATAGAGAGAACTTTGGATGGATGAGAGAGAAGTCCCCTAAACTTCATTAGAAAAAGCTTCGGCAACCTGCAAAGGTTAACTCCCCACTGGATAGAACAGATGTTGCTTCTCATTCTTGAGCCTCCCACTTCAAAGCAAACTGCAGCCTTTACAAGTACAGGTGGTACTTGTATTATTGCAACCTCTGCTTGTCCAGTCATTTTACTACAAATTCCACTGTGCACATTTTCAATAAATACACCATTTGTGGACCTGCATCCAGCGCCCTTCCAAGTGTGTATTGCATTTTGACAGCAGACGTTATTAAACATGATTAATATCTTCTCACGCCCTTTCCTGAAGCATGGCTATAGAGGAGCATAGGTAAACAGCAATTACATGGGTGTAAATATTTATCTAGTGGTTGACATTCATGTACACCTTACAGGAAGACACTGAATACATAGAGTGCTGTGAATTAGTAAGCACTCAGTGTTATTAGGCTGACTTTATTGACTTTCATCTGTATGTGTGTCATTCTAGACAAGGTCTTTTTGACTTTTGAGGTATATAGACAGTAACAGTGTTGCCTGCATAAGGCAGTTCATACATTTGCAACTGATCTTTATTTTGATGCTGGGGAATATGTAACTATCGTGTTTCTCCGAAAATAGGACCGGGTCTTATATTACTTTTAGCCACAAAAAACACACTAGGGCCTATTTTCAGGGTAGGGCTTACTTATTTACAGTACGGTATACACATTAAACAACATGGCGGTTCCACGGTATTTACACCCCCCCCCCCCCCATTATTATCATGTGATAGGCGCAGCTTTAAAGCCCACGTCCATCACTAATAGGCTGAGCCGACTGTGATGTAAGAAGCCGGCCGGCTTCTTACATCACAGTGGGCTCAGCCTATCATCGGCAGAAGCGGGACATCGCTGCGGCCGGTGATAGGCTGAAGGATCTGTGACGTCCCAACACCAGGAAGCAGCGATAACAGCGGAGAACAGTGAGGCCGGTTCCTTAGCAACGGGGGAACGGAGGACGAAGGTAAGTTTAAGTTTGTTTTTTAATATTTGCAGCCTGGGCATTGTCTAGGTCAGTGGTCTTCAACCTGCGGACCTCAAGCTGTTGCAAAACTACAACTCCCAGCATGCCCGGACAGCCGTTGGCTGTCCGGGCATGCTGGGAGTTGTAGTTTTGCAACATCTGGAGGTCCGCAAGTTGAAGACCACTGGCCTAGGTCTTATTTTCGGGGTAGGGCTTATATTGCAGCCCACCCCGATAATACAGCTAGGGCCTATTTGGTGTATATACAGCATATTGAGGAGGGGGAAGGCCTTAGTATTGGGTCACATGGATTTTTCTCATTAATTTCTCCGTTTTAATTGTAATTTAAGATAAAATTGTATCAAAGGAAGAATAGTTTATTTTTTTAAAATTTTTTCGATTATAGTTTTGTATAGTCTTCCTTCGCGACAATGTTCAGCTGGTATACGGCAGGTTTAACAACTTTGGGGGAGATTTATCAAAACCTGTGCAGAGGGAAAGTTTCCCAGTTGCCCATAGCAACCAATCAGCTCGCTTCTTTCATTTTAAACAAAGCCTCTGCAAAATGAAAGAAGCGATCTGATTGGTTGCTATGGGCAACTGGGCAACTTTTCCTTTGCACAGGTTATGGTAAATCTCCCCCTTTATGTTGCTTTAGAAAGTTTTGAACACTAGGGGGGAGATTTATCAAAACCTGTGCAGAGGAAAAGTTGCCCAGATGCCCATAGCAACCAATCAGATCGCTTCTTTCATTTTGCAGAGGCCTTATTAAAAATGAAAGAAGCGATCTGATTGGTTGCCATGGGCAACTGGGCAACTTTTCCTCTGGACAGGTTTTAATAAATCTCCCTCTAAGAATTTGATCTATTTTTTTTTTCTTCCATTTTATTCATGAGTTCACAGTTTTTTCCTTCTAAATGTGTATTGGTGACAATAAGCAGTTACAGGGGTTATGTGCAAGACATGAGCAAGGAAGTCCCTGGATTTGATATAAAATCAACTGCAGTATCTGGGCCAAATAATTCTCTGAATATTTATTTTTCTTTTCTTTTTTCAGCAATAGTGAAAACAAATGCAAATTAGATATATGTTTAACTTTTGAAGACTTTCTGGTTAAGTTACAGGGATAGGTGAATACCTGAAAAAGAAACAAAAAAAAAAACCCTAATCCCCAAAGTATGCGGCTTACAATAGCCATTAACTGTGACTGTAAAGTAAAAAGCGCTTTATAGTTAAAATGAAGTTATACTGAAGCCAAAAATACAGGTTTCCCTTTTTCACGTGGCGTCTTAGTCATTGCACTGCACTGCAGCATTCAGTACACAGGAATGGAGCAAATAGGTAGACCAAAATATTATCCTTTAAATCTGGTGTCATAAAGCCTAAAATATATGATAGGTGCACGTGGCTTAGTATTTTTCATTATGGCCAAAACGTATATGTGCCCTATTACTTGGCCCGATGCTGCACTGTGTACAAGCACTGATCGTGTTAATCCATGTGTTTACAAAGCTTGGTCATGCCTTTAGCATCAGGCAGGGAGGGCCGCGTGAACATTTGTTGGTCCTATTACACAGGGCGATGTTAAGCTCTTTGGCCCTGTGTGATGGGGCCCTTAGAGTAGGGTCACATGTGGTATTTGCTGCAGAATGTTCTCATGGAGTTTCTGTGCTGACAATCTGCAGCATTTACATTAGCAGCTAAATGGATTATATAAAAAAAAAAAAAAAAAAAACCTTATCCATATTCTGTGGAAACAATCTGCACAGAATCCGTGCCCAGATTAAACTATGTTGCTGGTTTCAAATCCATAGCATGTTCATTTTAGTGTTGTATACGCTGCAGATGTTTTTTTCATTTTCCTTATTGACTTGAAGTCAATCTGTCAGCTATAGTTGCTGCTAAGAACTGCAGATTGGATAGCTGAATATAAAAGCAAACTGTACCTTTCCTGGAGCTGATGGTGGTTGCCAAACTTATAAAATTGCCTTTTTATTTCTGAGTTGGGTGTCAAGCAGGCACAGGCCGAGGTGCCCAAGTGCCACACTTTTTTTTTTTTTTTTTTAAATCAGATATTTTGTTCCACACTTTTGCACGCATCCTTGCTCACTTTTCAGTCCCTCTTTAACTGATGTACAGAGCCATGTATGTCAGTCAAGGAGTGGCTAGGAGGTATAGGCGATAAAGGAGGCTTTGCTGTTCAGTGGAAAAAACTGCAGTGAATCTGCTGCTGATATGGATTTTGCTGCCAATATACTGTGGATCTGTGGTACATGAAAAATGCCCTATACCTCCATAGAATAGATCTGTAGTGACCCACAGTGCTTTTGTGCAGGCCACAGTGCAGCAGTCAGCTGACCCCTATAGGTTGCGCTTCCCTCTCCCCTGACAATCTGGTGTTATTTAAGTGGGTAGCCATGACCAGGTACACACACCATGAAATAAAAGAATCACATGGGGCTCATTCAAGTGACTGCATGGACCCACCGGTCTACTAGAGCGGGAGTCACTCTTACAAACAGCTCTCCATTTTGGCATCTAGAGGACTGTTCTAATACATCATAGGGACAGGGATTATCCTGATGGGACAACTCATTTAAAGGCGTATTCCGTCTTTATACATCTTATCCCCTATCCAAAGGGGGACCCCCGCGATCTTGGTGCAGCCCCTGGCATTCTGTGCCAGGCGCTGCCTCAGAGATGGTAACATGACTTCATGGCCACGCCACCTCCATTCATGTCTATGAGAGGGTGTGTGGCTAGACGTCACTAGGGCCCTTGGCCATGACATCACATCCCTGTCTTGGAGGCAGTGCCTGGCACAGAATCCCGGGGGCTGCTCAGAGATCGCAGGGGTCCCCAGTGGCAGGACCCCTGCGATCATACATCTTATTCTCTATCCTTTGCATAGTGGATAAGATGTATAAAGCCGGAATACTCCTTTAATGTGTATGGTATACTTGATGGTAACATCTAGAGCACTAGGTAGTCTGTGCCTACAGGCTCCCAAGCTGTAACACCAGCAATGGTAAAGGTTTTACACCATTGGTCCTGCCAGGTTCTGTGAAGTATCTGCCACAATCGATTAAGAAGACTTGCATCAGCACGTGTGATATCCGTTCACATAAACATCACCTTCTTGTTTGTCATTTCTTCTTATACTTTTTGTGCAGTTTTATACTTTTTGGTTTTAGTGTCACAGACGTTTCTTGCATCTTCTGATGCTTTTAGGCTCTGCTAAAATCTGCCTTTTTATTCCCTGTTTGGAGCCTCTGTACAAGATTCCATCATGTTTCACTTGAATAGTGCAGTATGCTTGTCACGATTACTCCACAATGGATCCTATTACATTTGAAGTCAGTAGGTCCATTGTGGCCCATTGTGTGTTGGTTCCGGCACTCCTTCACCTGTTTTCTTGTGCTACGACAGAGGAGATAAGCAGAATTGATGTGAATAGAGCTTTGTCCTATGAAGGTATTTGGGGTAATGCTGCAGTGCGTTGCACCGCTATTACTCAGTGTGCAGTAATGCTGTTATGCACCCTGATTGAACAGGCTAGATCGCTTGCAGGTTGTTTTCTTTCTATGCTTTTTATGGTTCTCCCATGGATGCTTTGTCTTGTAGGCTGAATAGGGTTGACTTTTAGGGTGTTTTCAACCTCATACAATTTTACGGTATGTCATGAGACTTGGTATTTAAATTATAGTTCAGTATATAAAATTGAGTAACTCAGGTTGGTATGAGTAAGGCATTTTTTGTCTGCATAATCATATATTTTAGTTATGATATAAACCTCCCGAATCATTTCTGGCTATGACCTCTGGTCCCAACTTAAAATAATTTTGTAATACCTTTCCAAAAACAAATTTAACAGTTTATGTGTTACTATAATATATGTAGGAAGCCTATTGGGCTGAATTTGTGTGAGGGGGCGTGAATTCCCAGGCCCCCCGGCACCTACAGACGGGGCCATGCAGGGGCACCACTATAAAACGCCCCCGCAACATACAGGCGGGGCGTACGTGGTTTCCAGTAACTTGTTTTTGAACGGCGGTCATACAGCGTGCAGAGGTCCCACCACGGTAAACCCGGTCTCCGGCCTCCAGTCATTTATGCATATTCCCACCCACGCACCAGGTCCCCCGGGGGTCTGCCCTTTCCTCTCCACCGCACGGGGTCCCGGGGCTCGGGCAGAGGGTCGTAGCACTCCGGCCCCGGTTCCCCCCCGTTCCGGACTCTCCGCCGCTCTCTCCGCGGTGGCCTCTGGGCCCCCCCCCTCGCTCCCCTCCCCCGTTGCCTTGTCGGTTCCGCTGGGCTGGGCCGGGCGGTGCGCGGCGGTGGGGGTGATGGGTGGGGCTTTTGTCGGAGGCCTTGGTGGCAGCTGGGCTGCCGGAGCGGCGGAGGTGATTCTGGCCTCTGCCGGGTGGCCCGGGAGTTTGCGGGGATCAGCTTCCTCCCCGTCGGGCCGCGGGGGTGGGGCGGGGCGGGGCCCACTGCCGTCTCAGTGCCCGGCCAGTCCCTCACCTGGGTTCCCGCACCGGGTCTCCTCCTCCTCGCTCCCCGTGGCTCCGGGCGGCTTGACCGGCATCGTCTCCGGTTGCGCGGCCGTGTGGTGCGGGGGCTCTCTTCCTCCTCGCTCCCCGTTGTTCAGCGTCGTTGCCGGGGGCGGCGCTGCCGGACCACGTGGTGTGCGAGGGGGCGGAGCAAAATACTTAAACATCCGGGTGGCCGGATTTAACTCACTGGCCTCCCAACAGACGGGGGACTGGCGGCAGCCCAATATCACCTAAGGGCTCGGCTCCCTGCGGCCACCGGGCCGCGGGTATGCAAAATGAGGGAGTCTCCAGCACAATTCCTCTCCTCCAGTTCTCAGACCCCAGGTATTCTCTGCTAGACTTTGGGTCACCACGGACCACGTTTAGTGGTGGCTGACGGGTAACGGGGCAGCCATGCCACGCAGCCGCTCACAGCGTTGTGTCGTACAGTCACTCTTAACATTCATACCGCACAGTTGCTCATGGAATTTCATTCTGTACAGTCAAGCAGCATTCATTCCTGGCAGTCACCCAGCACTTATAATGTCCAGGTACTCATAGCATTCACATCGTGCAGTCACTCATAGCTTTCATAACGTGCAGTCACTCACAGCATCCATACCGTACAATCACTCACAGCATCCATACTGTACAGTCACTCATAACGTTTCATACTATGCAACCACTCCTAGCTTCATACCGTATAGTCACTCTTAGCATTTATACTGTCACAGTCCTCCCACAGTATTCATACCGTGCAGTCACTCGTAGCTTTTTCAGCGTACAGTCATGCACAGCATTCATGCCTTGCAGTCGCTCATAGCATCATACAGTCCGCTCACTCATAGCGTCATACTGGGCAGCTACCTTCAGCACGCATACCATGCAAGTCACTCATATAATGTGTTCCACATGTAGCTTCACACGATACATAAGCTCATGGCTTTCACACTGCACGCAACACGTATACGGTACATACACTCATAACATTTACTGCTCTTGCGTTAGGTCAGTTCTATACCGCTCACCGCTTTATACGGCACATACGCTCAAGCATTTACACTGCGTATAAACAGTCATAATATTCATTCTGCTTAACAGGCACTCTTAGTGGCACATGCAGGGTACAGTTACTGTATTGTATAGAGTACACACGTCATAGTGTGTCAAGCAGTGGGTACAGCACGTCGTTTTTCATTACACACATGTTCAGGGTCACAGGCAGCAAGTACAGTTACGTCATTGTATAGAATACATGCTCACAGTGTCACATACAGTGGGTACAGCTGTGGTATTGTGTATAGTGCATGCGCTCTTGATGTCATTTACAGTGGGTACAGTTGCTGTTGCATCCTATACTCACGCTCAGTTGCACTCAGTGGGTACAGTTATAGTATCACACACAGTACACACGCTCATACTGTCACATACAGGGAGTACAGCCACATTGTCGTATACAGCACACACGCCAATAATCTTATATGCAGTGTGTACAGCTATAGCACGGTTGCAGTTCATATGATAATAGTTTCCATGCAGTGAGTACAGTTCCATTAATGCACACAGTACATACGCACATCACGCCACACACTGTGAGTACAGTCATAGTGCCGAACGCTCATACCATTAGCACTACACCGTGCCCGTCATGGTCATATCGCACTCGCGTGTGCCGCTGCATCCATACATGTGCGCATACGGGTTGCACTGAACGTACGCGCACAACTGTCGTCGTATCTAGCTCCTCAATGTGTTACCGCACTCATGCTCTTAGCTAGTACTCGTGTTACCATAGTAACTGCTCAGTCACAGATTAAGCATCCGTATCTTGTCATACGCCCACCAGTCACCTTCTAACTTGTCCTACAGCATGCACAAATTGTTGTCGCTGACACGTCATTCTGCACATTTCATCACTACTCAAGTGGTGTACACCCACCCCACCTGCCACGTTCTGCAGGGAGACGCGCTACTTATTTGTTGCTACTGACATGTCTTCTGAATAACAACTTCACGACACATAGGGGTTTTTTCACCATCATACCTGCCACGTCTGCAGGGGGCAGCACTGCGTAGTTGCTGTTACTGACACTTCTTCAGAGCTACGACATCGAATCACGGATGGTTGGCTTAACCCTCATGTGACATGCCCACAGGGGGTTACGCCGAGTAGCTGTGGTTCTAGACTCCATCAGATCTTTCACTTCAAAAAAATAAATAAATACAGGTTCAAAGGGAATATGTACACTCTGATGTATGTACTTCACAACACGTACCCACTGATCCGTGTTACTTTCACAACTCTTGTTTGCTTACCACAGTTACTTGTTTCACACACTGACGCTGCTACTGACACGTCTTCAGAGCCTTGCGCGTCTTCTCACCCACCAAGTTCCTCAGGTCTGTGTCGCTTCAGTCGGGGTCCTGGTGAAGTGCGTTGTTCCTGACTCTGCTTCAGTGCAATATAACTCGACACACACATGACTCGATACTCAGTGGAGGCGCAACAGCATACACTTAGTCTCATCGCTGCAATTCACTCCCGTATTACCAAAAAAAAAAAGGAAAACATGTAAACTCTGATGTATCTACTTTACAACACGTACCCACTGATCCATGTTACTTTCACAACTCTTGTTGCTTACCACAGTTACTCGCTTCACACCCTGACGCTGCTACTGACACGCCTTCAGAGCCTTGCACGTCCTCTCACCCACCAAGTTCCTCAGGTCTGTCTCACTCCAGTTGGGGTCCTGGTGAAGTGCGTTGTTCCTGACTCTGCTTCAGTGCAATATAACTCGACACACACATGACTCGATACTCCATGCATACATCATGTCAGGCAATCGGCTGCTATTCAGTCCCGCGTTACCAAAAAAAAAAAAAAAAAACATTTTCAGGGGTTGCATGCCATCTCCTCCTGCCACGACGGCAGGGAGATTCGCAGCTTAGTCGGTGTTTCCCTGACACAGGTCATAGAGTTACAATCTCACGACTCATAGGTGGTTATTACACGCATTTATCTGTCTTGTTCACTCATGTCAACGTCACGCTAACAGCTATCACTTCCACAAACACGAGGGTTACTCAAAGACCTGTCACGCCTACAGGTATGAGGTTCGAGCCAGACTGCCATTCCAGGCACAGCGGTATGCTAAGACCTGTCACATCCACAGGCACGAGGGTATGCGAAGCCTGTCAGTCTACAGGTACAATAGCCACATAGAGGACTTCCAGATCCACAGGCACGAGGGCATGCAAGATCTGTAAAATTTACAGGTACGATAGTCACGGAGGGGTCGGTCATGTCTGCGGACACAGGGATTCTGTTATGCCTGTCCGCAAGCATGATAGTCCTCAGGCTTAATTGTTACTGAGATCTGTCGAGTCTGTGTGCATGATCAGGAGGAGGAAGCCCGTCGTTCCCTGCAGGTCATTACTCCTGAGATCATATTTGGGTCGGTATGTTGGCAGGTTAGGATATGGCTCACCGTACAGTCCAGTCAACTTTTCATATCACTTAACTAATAATGAAGTTTTTGCCACTTATCAGCAGGGACAGGAGGACATGTTATGCCCGACAAGCTCTATCGGTTCCCCTTTCTGCAATTACCACAGTGAGCATGTAATTATGAACGAATCAGCTAGCACGTAGTCCGGTACCATTCCAGGGCCGGGTCGGACGCAGTAGGCATCACTACCATATCTTCTCAAATGTCAGGTACTGCCTCATGCGGTCGCCAGCCTGCAGGCATAACTCTCTTGGTTTCTTGAGTCTAGCAAGAACAGTTTAGGGGAAGATAGACATGACTAGTTGTGGCGTTAGTTAGTACGGTCAGGAATCTTATTAATTCTACTTGTTGATTTTTTGCCCTCTATAGGCGTGCCCTCATATGCGGTTATGGGCACAACTCAACCGCTTTGTCAGTCATTCTTATTTATATAGGTACAGAGGTTTGTATGTAGGTGCAGTCTTCAGTACGGAAGAACTCAGACCGCTTGGTAAGTCAATGTATGGTTTGCATAGTGGTGTATTCAGCGCATGCTACCACAAGCTCGAATGGAAGCCCTGAGCGCAAATATATATAAGTGAATAACATTCAGTTTTAGCACAGAAGAAAGTAGAAGCGGCACTTCAGCATCTTTGCAGATAAAATCTTCTTTATTGGCTCACAGCAGGTAGCATAACCAAGAAGAGCAACACCAACAGTTTCACGTTATACAAACGTTTTCTCAAGGCATTGTTGGTAAGGGAATACACCCTATTTAACCCACTACTTACCAATCAGATTAGAGCACATTATTAACACTTCGTGAACATGTACAAAACAAGTACGAAAAGGTATAATAATCCTCATAGAGAAAGACAGATATTGAAATACCCAATATCAATTGCAATATAGCTAATTAACATTACAATCACAGAATTTTCCTCCAATAATAATTTACAAAAACAGAGACAGATCATTTAGACCAAGTATGCCTGTGCGGATAATTCGGTTTGGAGCAATCTGGTGTGTCTGTCTATTCCGCTGTCTTTCTGATGTATTATTCACTGCGGGCCCATAAAATGTAGTCCTGTGATATCAGCAGCATGATTTTCAAGCATGTCAGATATAAATCGGGGGCAGCCCTTGCCTGTTGGCAAGGAAGTACGAATGTTCCCTACACCTATGAAAAAGTGGACGTATAGTTTTACCAATATAATATTTATGACAAGGACAGATGATGGCATATACTATGAAATCAGATCGACACGTGATAAAATCTGAAATTGTGTATTTGATGGGGCCCAACCGTATCTAAGGGCCATGTTCAGATGGGAACAAAAAGAACAGTTCTTACACCGAAAATTACCTTTTGGCAAACCTCTGATTGTTATACTTTTTTTGTACTTGTTTTATATGTGTTCACGAAGTGTTAATAATCTGCTCTAATCTGATTGGTCAGCAGTGGGTTAAATAGAGTGTATTCCCTTACCCACAGTGCCTTGAGAAAGCATTTGTATAATGTGAAACTGTTGGTGTTGCTCCTCTTGGTTATGCTACCTGCTGTGAGCCAATAAAGAAGTTTTTATCTGCAAAGACGCTGAAGTGCCACTTCTACTTTCCTCTGTGCTACTTCTATGTGGACTTCACTTTTGTAAAAAGACTCTGTATACTAGGGATCGACTGATATCGATTTTTATTTTTTTTTTATTTATTTTTTTTAGGGCCGATACCGATAATCTGTCACCTTTCAGACCGATAGCCGATAACTTATACCGATATATCGGTATATTTCAACCCCCCCCCCCCCCCAGATCAATGATTTAATGCGGGCGCTTTAAATCAATGAACTGCAGCGGCTTTTGCGGTGCCAGAGACCTCCGCCGCCGCCTGCTTCTCTCCCCCTGCCTGTCCTGAGTCTAACAACCACAGTTGTCCCATCGCCTCCCCCCCCCCCCCTCTGCCCACATACCGCCGTCGCCCCATCGCCTCCCCCCATCCCCGGTGTTATAATTACCTTTTCCCGGGGGTCCCGATACTTCTGGATCCGGCGGCGTCCTGCGCTGTCCCTGTGCGCACTGACGGTGACGTTGCATTGGGGACATCACTCGTCATTGCTCAGCGCACAGCAACAGTGCAGGAGCCAGAAGGATTGCGGACCCCGGGAACAGGTAATTATAACACCGGGGATGGGGGAAGGCAATGGGGCGGCGGTATGTGGGCAGTGGATGGGGGGAGGCAATGGGGCAGCAGCGGCGGCGACAGTCGTCTCTTGCCAGGGGCCGGGCGGGGGGCAGGGCATTATCGGCATATCGGCAAGGTAATTGCCGATACCGATAATGTCCAAAATTGTAATTATCGGCTGATAATATCGGCCAAACCGATAATCTGTTGATCCCCACTGTATACACCTGTATTATATCCAGAGCCCATACTAGTCAGGGTGGTGCAAGCGTGTCTTCCTCTTGTGTTGGATAACATTGAGTTGTATTGTGTCTTATACAACTGACTCGCAGTCGCTATTCTTATATGGTCACTGTTGTTTCAAAAACTTCCCTTCGTTTGATAGCTTGTGTGATTCATTTTTGTAAATCACTTTAACAACAAAAATGTATTCTTTACCCATAAAAAAAATACTTCTAAAGAGCTATTCGGTGTCTCCCTTTTCTGCAATCTGATGTTTACAGCCTGTTGTTAGGGGGATTCTGTCTCTAGGAACAGCCTTGGCAAAACAAATTACAGAAAGTGGTGGCATGGCTTAGCAATGTTCCCTGGGTGGGGAGAGATAAGGGCTGTGTACCTGCATCTGTGAGTGTCCTGAAGATCTGCACTGTCCATTTAAGGTAAATTTGGCCTCCTCTCATCTCAGGAACAGTGCTTTGTGTAGCACTTTGTAACCCAGTGCATCAGTAACCCTTTCTCCCCCACAGTAGTAGTATTGTACTGTATACATTATTTCCCGGCAATGTCAGCCTGTTCAAGGTTTAGGCTCACCTTTTCCTTGCTGTTCTGCTTTTCATGCCTGCTCACATAGCACCTTGCAAAAACCCAGTGTATTATTAACCCTTTTCCCCTCACATGCCATCCACAGAACTATGTATATAGTCAACCCAGCACAGTGCAAGCCTTTTCAGTGCTTTCACCAGCACTGTCATGGCATAACAGAAAGAAGTATGTGACATGATGTGTTGTGCTGTGATAGGCTAGAGAAGTAACACCTAAGGGTGTACTGTTAGCAAACAGCAGTGCTCTGGTCCTGCCCCATGAAATGGAGAGAAGACTGTGCACCATGAAGAGGACTCTTATGGGCTCAAAAATAACGGGAGCCCTAAAGCCACTTTGTCAGCACTCCAAAGGGTTAATCTGATTAAAACATGTGGGTAAATTTAGTTAAAAGCTAGTTGACTGTGTTAAAAACATGTAAGGGTCTGTTTGCACTGTGTTTGGCCATACAGTTTTCCATATACACCTAAACTCACTGTACAATGCCTATAGTCTTATATGGGGCAGATTTATGTTACTACAAAAAAAAGATAAAAAATTTTAATTCTACTTTATTTTCTACTAGCTGAGTACCCGGCGTTGCCCGATTTTTTTCCTTTCTAATCCTTGTTGGGGAGGAAAATCAACAAAGGAGGAAGCTTTTGACTTCATATCCCGTCCCCATATCCCGACCCCATATCCCGTCCCCTTATCCCGACCCCATATCCCGACCCCATATCCCGACCCCATATCCCGACCCCATATCCCGACCCCATATCCCGACCTCATATCCCGACCTCCGCTTGTGGAGTAAAGTACTGGAAGTCACATTTACTTGCATGGGACTTAAAACAAAAACCCATCTTATATATAAGGGTGTATGTAAGGGTTAATTTAACTATCATATAAATATATATATATATATATATATATATATATATATATATTTTGACATATAAGTAATATGTGTACCAGGTATTATTGAAATATCTCCAGCCGTACGGAAGTTATGTGGGAACATACATTTCCCATTGATTTGCATGGGACTTTAAACAAAAACCCCTGACTCTGACAAATGGTGGTAGTTAAGGGTTAAATTCACTATCCTATATTTTAAGTGGACATATAAGTACCAGGTGACCAAGTATTATCGATATATCTCCAGCCGTACGGAAGTTATGTAGTAACATATATTTCCCATAGACTTGTATGGGACTTTAAGCAAAAACCCCAACCTTAGCAAATAGGGGTGTTTAAGGGTTAAATTGCCTATCCTTTGTTTGTTGTTGACATATAAGTAACATGTGTGCCAAGTTTCATGTTAATATCTTTAGCCGTTTGGACGTGATGCTGGAACATACACACATACACACATTGAGTTTTATATATATATAGATTTATTCTTTAGAAGTTAACGCCTGACAGATATTGCAGAATATTTGCAGAGAAAGCATAAAAACTTGTGATGATGTGTTATTACCTACACTACCTACACCACATCATGTCTGATCATATATATTTTTTGTTTTAACCTCTACGTATTGTGGTTATTTCAGACCTCTGTAGACAGTTATCACGTACACACAGTTGGGGATTTTTATCTTGAAACCCACATTTTTTTTTCTCGCGTTGTGAGATGCAATTTTGGCACGTTGCCTGTGTGCCAAAAAAATCTGAATGAAATCCACAGGTGATATATTACAGTTACAGCTAGCTTCCCCTCTGGGTTTTTCTTTTCAAAAGTTTTTATTAAAGCTTTTAACAAAAAGGCACTGTAATAGTAACATAAAGTTACATAGTTAGTGCTGTTGAAAAAGACATATGTCCATCAATTTCAACCAAGGAGGTAAAGAGAAGGGGTATGTGAGGGTATTCTATGTTTCTGCATATGCATTAATGTTAATGTTGTTGTTTTAAGAATGTATCTAACATTGTTTTGAATTTCTCAACTGTTCCTGCTGTGACCAGTTCCTGAGGTTGACTGTTTCATAAATTCACAGTTCTTATGGTAAAGAAGGCTTGTCGCCCCTAGAGACCTTTTTTATCCAGACTGAGGGAGTTCCCCCTTGTGATGTCACAAAGGGACCTGTCAGACACAGCTAATTGATGCCTGACAGTAATAATGTGTAATGAGAACTACTGGAATACTATATAAAGGTAATTTAATTTGGCTGGAGTTCACCTTAAAGGGGTAATCCAGGATTTTTTTTATTTGAGTATGCTACAGGGGCTGTAAAGTTAGTGTAGTTCATAATATAGTGTCTACCTGTGTGTGACGGTTTTCTCACAATTCTTCTGTGATTTTCACCCCAATATTTATTTTTAACAGCATACAAAATGACTTGTCTCAGATTTTTCCCAGTTTGCAATGCGGCAGAGACCTGACTCACTAGTCAGCTGATGACAGGGAGCCTGTCTGCTTCAGTGGGTGGAGGGATCGCTTGGTGGGATAGAGATCAATCTGCAACTAATGCAACAGCTGGAGGCACCCTGATTGAAAACCACAGGTCTTTTGAACGGATGCAGCTCATTTATGTTTCAATGGGTGGGGTGGCCGATGTGTGGGAGGGAGGAACATGGAATTATGGGATTTGTAGTAAAAAAAAAAAAAGAAAAGTCAAACAGGAAATACCAGTTCACAAAAAGCTAGCCACCGTATTATGGTAATCTCACAGCATAGCCATTTAGCCCCAAGACAAGCGCAGATCCTTCCTAAGCATGTCCATTACTGTCTGCCAGGTACGTACTAAAATCACCTTATGGTGGATAACCCCTTTAAACATAGCACTCAAAGCCATGTGAGACTCACACCTGCTAGCTAAAGAAAAATGCACTCCCGAATCCTAACATTCAAAGTCTATCTGAAACTAGGCCAAAAAGAAAAGGGAGGGAGGGGGGAAACAAGGGGCTGACAGCAGACACAAAAGATAGACAAGACAAAATAAATACACTATTGGCTGGATACATACTGAGGAGTCTCCGGATGTAAAAATTCCAGCTGGAAATTCCGAGGGCTGCTGCCGCTGACTGAATGAGACATTGACCTCTCCATAGACGACAATGTATTATGTACGGATTCTACCGAACGAATGAGCAAGATCCGAAATTCCTCAATCTGAACCTAGCCATATGGTCTATTGAAACAAGAGAGCCACAATTGCCACAGCTGCTAACACAAGGCCTGAGCATCCATGATGATGCTGATCAGACGGTCATTAAACATAATCCAGTTGATATTGAGAACTTATAAAGAGAGAGCTACAGCCTGCACTTTCCAACTTCTAGCTATTGTAGTTTTAGCCCCTAAAAACAGGATGTATAGGAGTTTTGCCATTTTCTTATGCACGTGTGTAACTTATGCACTTCCGCTCAGCCAATTCATGGCAGCAACGTTGTCATGTGTCAGGCCAGTGATTGACTGAGTAGGAAGGTCCTGTAAATCCCATGTAACACTGGACTACATGAAGGAGAACGGGATCTGCAGCAGACCTAGGATGTGACATATGTGGGGGGGGGGGGGGGGGGCATGTGACATTGAAGGATTGACATGAAATGGGGGCTGTAGGCATGAAATGTGTAGACAGAAATGAAATTTTGGGGTTTGAATGGGGGCCCTGCCAATCTGAACACAGCTACATCAGCAGCCGATTTTGAGATTTTATTTTATTTATTTTTTTGCACGAATCATAAAGTGAACCTGCCTGAGTGTAGATTATAATCTAGTCTGATAAAGGAGTCCATGGTAACATGGTGGTGTACAGATGTGAGGGGGTTAATGCTAATCTAGCTGGTGTCCATTGGTTGCTCTCTGGCAGTGTTATGCTTTGACAGATCAGTTGTCTCAGGCTCTCTGCTTTTAGTATCCTTTCCCTGCACTATACTAAGTGAAGGGGAGACAGGACTTCATGGTTGCACAACTTTCTATGATCAGACAGAACTGATGATGACTACTGCAGATGTTGGAGCAAAATGTTTGTTCACTTCTTTGTCCATGGTGCATGGCTCACTATAATATGAGGCCCAATTCTAAACTGTATGTGTATTTGTAACCATTTGTAGCATCATATGTTACAGTTTTAATATTACAGATCCTTTTAAACGGGTACTCCACTAGAAAACATTTTTTTAAATCAACTAGTGCCAGAAAGTTAAAAAGATTTGTAAATTACTTCTATTTAAAAATCTAAATTTTTCCAGTACTTATCAGCTGCTGTATGCTACAGAGGATGTTCTTTTCTTTTTGAATTTCCTTTTTGTCTGACCACAGTGCTCACTGCTGACACCTCTGTTCATTTTAGGAACTGTCCAGAGTAGGAGCAAATCCCCTTAGCAAACCTATCCTGTTCTGGACAGTTCCTGACATGGACAGAGGTGTCAGCAGAGAGCACTGTGGACAGACAGAAAAGAAATTCAAAAAGAACAGAATTTCCTCTGCAGCATACAGCAGCTAAGTACTGGAAGGATTAACATTTTTAAATAGAAGTAATTTACAAAACTGTTTTAACTTTCTGGCACCAGTTTATTTAAAAAAAAAAATGTTTTCCAGTGGAGTATCCCTGCCCTCTTGAGTGAGAGCCCTCCTGTAGTGTGTTCTTAGTAACCTTTACATTTTTAAAGAGTGTAAGGTTAATTGACATAAACAACAGACATCCTTTCTCAGTGATGGCCTATCCCCACCATTGTATTAGTTTCCTGCAGAGCCTTGTAATTTTGAAAGGAAAACTTGCTTAAGATGTTCTTCTTTACTTCCTGTCAAGTATTGTTCTGTTGTATGCTTGAAGCATTCACTTTTTTTTTTTGTTTGTAGTAAACACATAAAGGGAAATTTACAAAATTTCACATTACACTGATCTGAAAGTGTACCTGTCGTCATAAAATAAAAATTTTTTGGTATGGGTTTAAGTGTTCAGACGGATCTGTAGAACAAGTGGAGAAAAGTGCACTGCTGTCCTAGACTAACATTATGAGGCCGTCTCAATGACGTCACAGTGCCAGGAGAGAATGTGTTGAGCATACACTTCTCCCAGCTCACGGCAGTAGGTGATTGGCCGAGCAGGCAAGTGCTTCTCCCTCTTGTCTTGGAAGCAGGCAGAAAAGATGAGCACTGGGATAAGACGATAAGTTTAAGATTGTGGGGGGGGGGTCCGACCTCTGGAACCCCCCCCCCCCCAGTCATCTGCACGGGACGCCAGCTCTGCCTGCGAACAGGGCTTCTATGTATCTATTTGGGAGAGCCGGAGATATAGTGTACAGTTATCTCCGGCTCTCCTGCTTTATGCGGGGGTCAACGCGCTCTATTCATGGGAAGAATTTTGTGCATGATAGTACTGCTTAAGTATTGGAATTCCCCTTTAATGTTATGGCTTGTGATCACATGTCTGCTGCACCCAGTGGTTGTCTTATGTTTTAGTGAATGTAGTAACGTTCTCTTTATCTCCCCATCTTTGTAGTTGTGTGGCTGGTATTTTTGGGATCCGGACAGGGATTGTGTTCTGCTCACAAATGACCATTCGTCACTCTTTGTTTTTGTTTCCTGTTGCTCAGTAGCAGGGTAAAGGTTACATGTAATGGTTTTGTGGTTCTTCTGCTATGTTGTTACTTTGTATTTTGCATGTAATAACCAGGGCTGGACATGTTCCAGGAGCCGTGTAGACGTCTAGAAATGTTGTTGTGTATGGGGACGTCTGTAGAATTTTTTTATGTTTTGGTTATTCATTGGTTTAGCTGTGATATATATTCACTGGGCTGTGGTCGGATGGGACATATTAGTAAGGCTTTAATAACACCTTTTTGTACTAAATACAGCAGACATGTTTGTAGAAATAGTGATATCTTTGACTCCATTGTATAGCTGTGTGATTATGTGAAGATTAACACAAGAGCCTTGTTCATAGTATATAGTGTAATCTCTCTACCGCACCCTTTTGGGTGTACAATGTTGGTCATTATATGTAAATGTAGATGTTGTGAACTGTGCACATTGCATTGCAACGTGTTGTGCAGCATGTGACTCATGTCTATGCCATATTTGTATTCCAATAGGTTGATGAGTAAGGTAATTCTACAGCATAATATGACATCAGTGGAATCATCTATTCTTGGGGTGGATAGGAGGCGTGAATTGAAGTGAATTGTTTAAAGATAAGTAGATTTGAAAAAAAGGAGAATGCTTTTATAGCAAACTTTAAAATGTAAACACTTTCATGTATCATGAGTCTTTCTATAGGCCAAGGTGGTTCCTGAGGTGGAAATATGTAAAATTGTATTACTTTGGATTTCCTGTCAATAATCCTATTGTAATCGGCTTGAAATTGCTGCTTTCAGAGAACTTTGGGATTCATTAATCTACACTTATAAAAGTTTGTGTATATTTAGATATTTTTATTTATTTATTATTTATTTTAGGCAACGTTAGGAAGGCAGTTCCTGGCAGCCATGTTGTCTCATATTTAAAAAATAAATTAAAAAAAGCAAGTTTAAATGTCTCAATTCACAAAAAGTTACAATTAATGACTTCTCTACTTTAAGAATAAAGACCAATGCATGCAGTGCCTCACGTAACCACAAAACGAACACGTTAAGTGACCGTGAAGAAGCATGCTTTTCATGTGCTTTACTATATGGCACACAATGCACAATTAGGAGCGGCAATACTTATACTTTCCATAGTGTTGTGTTCTGCTGTTACAGGGAACCCATGGGTAACTTAGCCTCTCACTGATAAGGGGTTAAGGAAATATGTTTTTTGCAGGACTAGAGACACTTGCATAAGTGAAGGGAATGGAGGGTCAATAGTTCAAGACTGAAGCTGCAAACCATTGGAAAAACTGCTGCCATTCAGCTAAGGCTATAAAAACTTGTAAACTCGATTGTTAGCTTAAAGGGGGTACTCCGCACCTAGACATCTTATCCCCTATCCAAAGGATAGGGGATAAGATGTCAGATCGCCGGGGTCCCCGGGATTGCCGCTGTGGCACCGCGCTATCATTACTGCACAGAGCGAGTTCGCTCTGTGCGTAATGACAGGCGATACAGGGGTTGGAGCACAGTTACGTCATGGCTCTGCCCTTCGTGATGTCACGGCCAGCCCCCTCAATACAAGTCTATGGGAGGGGGCGTGGCGGTCTTCACGCCCCCTGCCATAGACTTGCATTAAGGGGGTGGACCGTGATGTCACAAGGGGCGGAGCTATGACATTACGCTGCTCCGTCCACTGTATCGCTCTGTATCCGTCCCCCGAACTCGCTCTGTGTAGTAATGAAAGCGCGGTGCCGCAGCTGCGATCCCGGGGGTCGCCAGCAGCGGGACCCCGGGGATAAGATGTCTAGGGGCGGAGTACCCCTTTAAACTTTAAACATGACTATGGGATTCTACTAGGGAAATCATGTTTTATAATAAATGCCCCTTCCTTGATCCTCCCACTGCTCTATCTTCAGCAGCAGATCAGCACAAAAACTGTTCAATACAGTAGACTGTTGGCTTCCCAGCCAGTAGTCCTGTGTTAATGACAGGTATGTTACCTTTCTTTCCTTCAAGGAATGTATAAAATACATTCACATATTAATACAGAGGAGTCGGAGTTGGAAGTACAGAAAACTCCGGAGTCGGAACATTTATCTACCGACTCCACAGCCCTGGCGATCAGGCACTTATCCCCTATCCTGCTGATCTCCTTTAACTGCTAAAGCTAAGTTCACACTAGCATTGAAGCTTTGTCACAGACTTATGTCCATGCCAGGAATAACAGCTGAGTAGTCCGTTGCACAGCGGACGCAAACTGGTCTTGATGGGTTCCATTGACTGTGAATGGGGTCTATCTGGTGCCTATTGTTATGCAGGATTTTGGAGGAAAAAAAACTGAGCTATGTGTGCATGATCTGTAAACCTTATTTTCCCCCAAAATTACCCTTTACCTTCCCAGGTCTGTGCACTTTATCTTATCTAGATGAGGGTGGGAGCTGTTTTCCCATAAATGCTTCTGTTCTCTCCCAGGTTGCTACTTGGATTATTGTCTAAAACCATAAGAGAGCAGACTACAGGATGTGGTCGCTGAGACAGGATGTGATGTAATTTGATTGACATGTAGAAGGGAGCATCATACAGGACCATGTTACACAAGTTAATTGTCACTGAACTCTAACTAAAGACCATTACATTCCCAAAGCTCTGTGTTTAGTTTTATCCATTCCGTTCCCTAGGATCTGACACACTAACCCACCCAGGGAGAAAGATGGTCAGAACTGTAAAGTTACGGGCATCATATGTTTTTCTATATGGTTGGTGTGTTCATTTATGTACTTTATTCCAGCACTGAATCATCCAGGTTAAGCCCAGCTGTAGGGGTGTGACCCTCCCAAATGTTTTCCTGTACAAGCACAAACAGGCCCATTGTGGCACTACCCCAAAGAGACAGAGAGGAAAACCTGCACACTGGCCTTATTCTTGATTGTAGTAGCAGTAATAAGTAGGGTGTTCTGTAATCTTTGCTTATTGATAAGATGAAGGACAACACACTGATCTGATGTATATTTTAAGAATAATACTGTGAATCTACAGTCTCTTTAGGCTTTGTGGTGAAAAAAAAAAAAAATCTCATGCACGTGTGGAAAACAACATATGCAGCATGTCAATTCCTTCTGTAGATATCCTTCACAGATTATTGCATTTGCATCGGTAAAATCCGACGTGAGTGAACATACCCTTTAAAGTAAATTTGTCACAATTCCACTTTTATGCTATAGTACCCTAAAGGACACGGTTATAGCACTCAATATACAACACCCTAACGCTGGGGCTACACACAGCAGTTTTGGCTACAACAGGGGTCATGTCGTCCTACATGAGTTGTGCTGTGGCAAAGCAGATGGGGTTGCACTGTGACCCAGCAGGCAAGAAATCCATCCAAGATGCCTTTTTTTTTTGCAGCACAACTAATGGTATGGTCACACTAAGGAATTCAAGAGGAATTCACAAGGAATAATTTTGGTCATTATATCCATCAAGCGGAATTCGAGCGGAATTTCCACATGGAAATAAAGAGGAATGAAGGAGGAGGCTATTTAATACTACTTTTCTGAATTCCTCTGGAATTCTGTGTGAAAATGATGTCTGGCGGAATTTTTTTTTACCATTGACTTCTACTGGATTCTGCTCGCGGATTCCACTTGAAGAATGAACATGTTCTTTCTTCAAGCGTAAAGGAACTCAGGGTCGGAATTCCGTGAGTGGAATTTCCGCAGTGTGAACAGGACAGCGGAAAAAACATTAAAGTCAATGGGCAGAGGAGAGGTGCATTAATTTGGAGCGGAGAATTCAAGAGTAATTACTCAGTGTGAACGCACCCTTACACAGGGTGATATGGCAATCTGTGTAGCCCTAGGCTTAGGGCCCATGCTTGGAAATTCTCAGTGTAATCCAATTGCAGCAGAATCCCATTGATCTCATTGGGATTGTGCTCAGTGAACTATATGGAAGTTCATAGCGGAACTTTTGACGCTAAATCTATGAATATGTATGAAAATAAACATAAAAACTATTCTGGGCAGTATGTTCACACTCATGAGTCCCTGACCACAGTTTGGCCCACAGTCTCTGGTATAAATTCTATTAGGGCCCGTTCACACATGCGTATTTTCTGCTGCAGATTTGCTGTAGCTGATTTTACTATCCCTTGAAGTCAATGGGCAGCAAATCTGCAGCAAAAATACACACGTTTAGATGGCTCCTTAAGGTCCCCTTGACACAAGCAGATTTTGTAAAGATTTGCTGCCGAAAAATCTGCTGCAGCCTTTTTTCTACCAATGACTTTAGTTTGTCAGCAGAGAAACAGCAATAGTGGCAGATTTTATGCAGACCCATTCAAGTCAATGGTTGCAAAATCCGCACAAAATCTGCTTAGTTTATGTTCATATGTGCATGTTTTGCTGTAGATTTTCTGCTGCAGATTTTCCTACCCATTGACTTCAATTAATAGGAAAATCTGCAGCAAAATAAACTCATGTGAACATACCCATACCCCTGTTCATATTGGTAAAAGCTGTTTTTGAAGAAGAAAGAAACTAAAAAACTTCACATTCAGTATGGAATTTCAGTATGGTTTTTATGTGGATCTTTTTGCTTCCATGGAGCTTCTCTCAGATCTGAAAAGGGATGTGTTCCTTTTTTTTTTTTGAGCATTTTTTCTTTCTTTTTTTTTAGCATTTGGGGGGGGGGGGAACTAATTTATTTGCGCATTCCCCTTTGAAGTCAATGGGAGATGGAAACTGTTTAGTTTATGCCATTGTTTTTGGAATAGTGTTTGCCCATGTGAACATGCCCTAAGGGCAGTTGCATTTCATAAGTTGGCCACAGAATGCAAACCATTTAAAAGAATAAAGATCTGTGACTGTATAGAGGAGATTCTATAGTTGTATCTTGGACGTGTTCATCTGTAGTCTGTAAGTCCTCAGTCTCACTGTCAGACTGTTAGCATCTATATTCCAGCACCCTTATCTGTAGTACTGCTGCTCCGACATCACTTAGGGATATCTCTTTAAATAGTGTACAGTATCTGGCAGCATGTTTGGATAGGCTCTGTTTCTTCTCAGGAGAGCACTAAATATTTAAGATAAAGATATAGTGCACATAGCATAAAAATTGTCAGTAACACAGCTTTGCACATAAACAGTAAAAATGTCAGTGAGCCATACAGCAGATTTATATACATTTTTATTTGGATCTGTTTTGGCACTATGGGGATTTTTCTAAGGCCCCTCTCACACTGCCATTGCTCCACTTCAAGAACGGCCGTTAAAGTCTATTTTTTATTTTGTCACTTTAAGGGCCGATCTCGTGATGGGGAGCAACGTGCAATAGCGGCTCCCATTTGCTTTTATGGGGGCCCCCGGGACCCATTATTTTTGGATCAGGAATAGCGGGAGAAAAAGACGTCTATTGCAGTAATTTTTCTTCTGCTATTCCCCCGGCTCCCCCAAAGGCCGTCACACTGCCGTGTGCTAACGGCAGTGTGAAAGTAGCCTAAGAGTATGGTTAATATTCTGTACACTGTGTCATTTATAGAAATAGAGGAAGTCCTCAACATGTGATTAAAGGGGTTCTCCGGTTCTTAGACATCTTATCCCCTATCCAAAGGATAGGGGATAAGATGCCTGACCGCGGGAGTCCCACCACTGGGGACCCAGTTTGTAGTCTATCACGCCCCCTCCTGTAGGCTTGCATTGAGGGGCGGAGCGTGACGTCACACGGGGGCGGAGGCGTGACGTCACATTCCGCCAGCCCTGTGGTCGTCGGTAATCAGACCCGGAACGAACACGCTCCGGAGACTGCTTACAAACGGGGTGCCGCGTGCAAGATCCCGGGGGTCCCCAGTGGTGGGACTCCCGCAATCAGGCATCTTATCCCCTATCCTTTGGATAGGGGATAAGATGTCTAAGTACCGGAGAACCCCTTTAAAAGACATCTTCACTATTTTTACATTTCCAAATGTGTTTTTAATATAATCAAATATCTATTGTTATTCAAATACCAAATAAATAAAAGTAGAAATGTAGTAAATGTTACAACATTATTTTATGTACCAAATGTAAATATGGCTAATACAAATTACCTTATCACCTCTTTAAATCTGTAAGGTCACATACAGCTAAATTACAATACAAGGGCTCCTTATTGTTCACTGTTTTCCCAGTGTTTTTTTAAACTTTTATAAAACAATGGCATTAGTTTCCATTGTGTTTTTTTTTTTTTTACAAGCATTTTAATGGCTTTTTTTTATTTTATTTATTTTGTAACATTTCAAACAGGCTTTTATTTCTGTTATAGAGCATGGGGAAATGTTGTACCCTGAGCAGTTCTGAATTTTTTTTTTCCACTGACCCCAACCAACAATGCCAAAAAAACAAAAACAGTCTGAATTGTATGTTGTTTTGCCATAGATTTTATAGTAAGATCTGGCCACAACATTTTTGATAGTGATGATTGAACTTACAGATTACAAATGAATTTGTTGCAAATGCTCCTGTTAGGCTACTTTCACACTGCCATTGTGCCCCGTCCTTAACCTCTTAAGGACACAGCCCTTCATGACCTTAAGGACCAGAGCATTTTTTGCACATCTGATCACTGTCTCTTTAAGAACTAATAACTCTGGGATGCTTTTCCTAATCATTCTCATTCCGAAATTGTTTTATCGTGACAAATTCTACTTTAACATAGTGGTAAATTTTCGTCGATACTTGCATCATTTCTTGGTAAAAATTCCCGAATTTCATGAAAATAGACATACCAAATAAATTATATATTGATTCACATATACAATAAGTCTACTTTATGTTTGCATCATAAAATTGACATGTTTTTACTTTTGGAAGACAATAGAGGGCCTTAAAGTTCAGCAGCAATTTTCCACGAAATTTTCAAAATCAGAATTTTTCAGGGACCAGTTCAGTTTCCTGTTTCACAGGAATAGCAGCAAAATGAAGAAGAAAATTCAAAATCGGAATTTTTTTTAAAACTCTCATGTTCTTGTAGACCCAGTTTGTCTAGACCTCTTTATACAAGGGGTAAAAGGAGAAAAAGCCCCCCAAAATGTGTAACCCAATTTCTCTCAAGTAAGGAAATACCTCATGTGTATGAAAGTGCTCTTTGGGTGCACTAGAGAGCTCAGAAGGGAAGGAGTGACAATGGGATTTTGGAGAGTGAATTTTGCTGAAATGGTTTTTGGGGGCATGTCGCATATAGGAAGCTCCTATGGGGCCAGAACAGCAAAGAAAACCCACATGGCACACTATTTGGGAAACTGCACCCCTCAAGGAACGTAACAAGGGGTCCAGTGAGCCTTAACACCCCACAGGTGTATGACTTTTCGGTAAAGCCGGATGTGTAAATGAAAAAAAATTTTTCACAAAAATGCTGTCCCCCCCCCCCCCCCAAATTTACAATTTTTCAATTTTTACGCCCCAGCCACCGTCTTAATAGGGGTCAACAATCTGGAAGAAGAAGTATATCTATACAGGACATTAGTCAATGTTTCATATGAACCCATAAGAGCTCCTGCCAGAGCAGTAGCCACATTCGCCAGATCCAGGTCGATTTACCAGGCAGCATACACCAATTGAGATGCTAGGAAGTAATCAAGCATATATGGGGCAGCCAAACCACCCCGCTGTTTGGACGCCTGGAGCAGCACCTGACCCAATTGTGGAGGCTTGTCCTGCCAATAGAAGGACCTCAAAACTCCACTCAGCCTCTTAAAAAACTTTTTAGGGTGAATCACCGGAGAAAGATTAAAGAGATAAAGAAACTTAGGTAAGTAAATCATCTTAAAAATACTAATCCTGCCAGCCAGAAAGAGGGGTAAGGAGTACCAAGCCTGCAATTTATCGGTAACTGACGCTAACATCGGTGCTAAATTCAACCTCACATACTCCGCCACACAAGGAGAAACCTCGACTCCCAAATATCTGAACCTAGTGACAACTTGTAACCCATGGGGAAGAGGCGGCATAGGGTCCACCGCCCTAGAGAGGGCCATCAAGGAAGACTTTCCCCAGTTAACTCTGAGACCTGAAAAAGAACCAAATTTGGCTAAAAGGGAAAACAAAGCCCCCAAGGAACCCTGAACATCTGCCAAATAAACCAACGTATCATCCGCATACATAGACACCTTTTCCTCCAAGGGCCCCTACAGACTCCATGAATAACGTTGCTCTGATGGCCGCAGCCAGGGGCTCTACCGCTAGGGCAAACAGAAAAGGGGACAGAGGGCAACCAGGCCGCATTCCCCCTACCCAACCTAAATGCCTCAGAAACCTCCAGATTAGTTCTCACCCGTGCCCTAGGACTATCATATAATAGCTTCACCCACACCCGGAACCTAGGGCCAAATCTAAGGACTCCCAAAACACCCCTCAGATACAGCCATTCCACTGAATCAAATGCCTTCATAGATGTCCAGGCTAACCAAGTTACCCACAGAGGCCTCCCCCGTCCGCTGCAGCTATGTTGAGATGTAGTCTCTGGACATTGATATCCGTGGCTCTCCCCTGCATAAAACTTGTCTGGTCAGGATGAATGACAGCAGCCATAACCTTGCGCAGCCAATTAGCCAACACTTTAGCCAAAAGTTTAATATCAACATTAAGAAGGGAGATCGGTCTATAGGAATCTGGCACAGACGGATCCTTACCTGGCTTGAGGAGGACCACAATCAGAGCCCTCCCTCACTAAGTCAGGGAGTCGCCCAGTATCCAAGACTGCGTTAAAGAGGTTCTGTAAAATAGGGATCAGCCTCTCCTCATTCATCCTGTACCAGTCTCCAATCATGCCATCTAACCCCGGGGTCTTTCCCGGCTGCAGAGAAGCTATAGCCACCGAAACCTCTTCATCCGAAAGGGGGCATCTAGAGCGTCCGCCTGGGCCGCAGTGAAGGGCATATGGGGCATCTTCTTCAGAAAAGATACCAAGCCATCAGGAACATCTGGGATATGGGAGGTATAGAGATCACAATAAAGTCCTGAAACACATTATTAATGGTGGCCGGGTCAGTTACCAGTACCCCACCAGCCCCTCTAATATATGAAATAACAGCCACTGGCCTACTCTCCCTAGCCAAATACGTCAGCAATCTACCATTCTTGTCCCCATATTCAAATATGGCAGCTTCCTTGTCCACAAATCTCTTCTGAACTCTCTCCTTTTGAAGGATCACTACCATTCCTGTTCAACAGCTGGGGACGGGTTCCTCACCACCTCTGCCTGCCTCCAACACCACTATCAGTATCTGGCTGGTTACCCCCCCCCCCCCCCCCCCCCCCCCAATATGAGCTTTATATGCATCCCACTGCACCAATACTTCAGGGTAGGACCTTTTGTTTGACAGATCTTTTGAACAGTGGGCTGTGCAAATGAAAAATGTAATTTTTCATTTTCATGGACCACTGTTCAAAAAATCTATTAGACACCTGTGGGGTGTAAATGCTCACTGCACCCCTTATTACATTATGTGAGGGATGTAGTTTCCAAAATGGGGTCACGTGGGGGGGGGGTGGATTTGTTGTCCACTGTTCTGGCACTATGGGGGCTTTGTAAACACACATGGCCTTCAATTCTGGAAAATTTTTCTCTCCAAAAGCCCAATGGCGCTCCTTCTTCTCTTCTGAGCATTGTAGTTCACCCGCAGAGCACTTTACATCCACATATGAGAAATTTAGGGTAACACCAGCATTTTAGTAAAAAAAAAAAAATTCATATTTTTTATCATTTTCACATCCAACTTTAACGAAAATTCATCAAACACCTGTGGGGTGTTAAGGCTCACTATACCCATTGTTGTATTTTGTTCCGTGAGGGGTGTAGTTTCCAAAATGGGGTCACATGTGGGTATTTATTTTATTTCCGTTTATGTCAGAAACTGTAAAAATCAGCCACCCCTGTGCAAATCACCAATTTAGGCCTCAAATGTACATAGTGCGCTTTCACTCCTGAGCCCTGCTGTGCTACTTCAGAGCATTTTACCTCCACATATAGGGTATTTCCGTACTCGGGAGAAATTTTGTTACAAATTTTGGGTCTTTTTTTTCCCTTTTACCTCTTGTGAATATGAAAAGTATGGGACAACACACACAAGTCTTTTTTTTACAATAACATGCTGGTGTAGACACCAACTTTACCTTTTTCTAAGGGGTAAAAAGAGGAAAAAGCCCCCGAAAATTTGTTAGGCAATTTCTTCTGAGTTACGGAAATACCCCATATGTGGCCCTAAACTGTTGCCTTGAAATAAGACAGGGCTCCGAAGTGCGGGATTTGCTTAGCATGCATTACACTTGCCTCCGATACCAAAATTACCCTACGGCAGTGTTTCTCAAACAGGGTGCCTCCAGCTCTTGCAAAACTCCCAGCATGCCTGGACAGTCAATGGCTATCTGGCAATAGTGGGAGTTGTTGTTTTGCAACAGCTGGAGGCTCCGTTTTGCAAACAGTGCAGTACGAGATTTTATTTTGTGTAGTGTCGTTTTTTTTTTAGTACATTCACACGGGCGGGGGTTTACAGCGAGTTTCCCGCTGGGAGTTTGAGCTGCGGCGGAAAATTTGCCACAGCTTAAATTTGCAGCGGGAAACTCACTGTAAACCTCCGCCCGTGTGAATGTAGCAAGCTGTTGCCCTTTGGCTGTCCGTGCATGCTGGGAGTTGTAGTTATGCAACAGCTGGAGGCACACTGGCTGCGAAACAGAGTTTGTTACTTAACTCAGTGTTTTGCAGCCAGTGTGCCTTCAGCTGTTGCAAAACTACAACTCTCAGCATGCATTGACAGCCGAAGGGCATGCTTGGAGCTGTAGTTATGCAACAGCTGGAGGAACACTACTACATCTCCCAGCATGCCCTTTGGCTGTCTGTGCATGCTGGGAGTTGCAGTTATACAACAGCTCTTATGGACAGGTAAGGGACCCCCGACTTGCCCGATCGCCACCCGGTCTCCGCCCAGCAGGCTGGGTAATTGATCGGTTGTCCGGACCGATCAATCACGCAATCTTGAGTTGGCATCTGCCACCTCACTCCTGTTAGGTAAGGGTGATTGGGGCAGCCCTAATCACCCTTTTTTTCTGGGTCACCGAAGACCCGATTGACCCAGAATCACCGCAGATCGCCGGTCTGAATTCTCAGTTTTCCAGATCTCAGATTGTAAATGACTTCTATTAAAAAATCTTAATCCTTCCAGTACTTATCAGCTGCTGTACGCTCCAGAGGAAGTTCTTTTCTTTTTGTATTTCCTTTTTGTCTGACCACAGTCATCTCTGGTGACACCTCTGTCCATTTTAGGAGCTGTCCAGAGTATGAAAAAATATCCCCATAGCAAACCTATCCTGCTCTGGACAGTTCCTAAAATGGACAGAGGTGTCAGCAGAGAGCACTGTGGGCAGACAGAAAGGAAATTCAAAAAGAAAATAACTACTTGTTGAGCAATAAAGCAGCTGATAAGTACTGGATGGATTACATTTTTTAAATCGAAGTAATTTACAAATCTTCTTAACTTTCTGGCACCAGTTGATTAAAAAAAAAAATAAATGTTTTCCTGTGGAGTACCCTTTTAAGCCTTTAACGGACGTTATCGGGATAGGGCACAATGGGCAATAATAGGTCCTAATGGATCTCATTTACTGTAATGGGATTCTTCGGGTTCCGTTATTTTGTAGCGGGAGAAAATGACGGCAAGCAGTATTTTTTTCCTCCCACTATTCCCCTTGGCTACCCTAACGTTCTACCTTACCTAGAAAAGATCAATAGTGTCCTAGGAGACCTGAGCCTGTCATTCTGGACATTTTTGCGGTTCGGGTACAGATACATTTACTGTAAATTTGTTCATCACTAGTTACTGACTCACTAAGTCTCAAAATAAAACAGTAAACTGTTGTATGTGAATCCTGCTACTAAACATATATGTTCAAACCCCATTACTACATAGTGGGGCCCTAACATCCCTAGCATAAAATGGCACTGGACTGAGCGGTGACCACCACCGTTTCAACACCAGTGCCCACAGGGGGAACGACCCACTGGCAGAGGATCCCCAATGCCGCCCAATCAGACCCTGGGCCATGCCTCCCCACAGACACTGCGCCATAGCAGCAATGGACGCCGCACACCACCAGAGTGAACAGGTGATAAAGCTCACTTACCATGTGCTTCCAGTGAAAGACTGGGGGACTGCCAGAAAGAATAGGGCCCTTTGCAGCTTCCTGCCAATTTATATAGGCCTGGGCTGAGGGGCAGAGTGCTGACAAAAGAGGGGGATAGAAAACACAATGGGGGAGATTTATCAAAACCTGTCCAGAGGAAAAGTTACTAAGTTGCCCATAGCAACCAATCAGATCGCTTCCTTAATTTTTCAGAGGCCTTTTCAAAAATGAAAGAAGCGATCTGATTGGTTGCTATGGGCAACTCAGCAACTTTTCCTCTGGACAGGTTTTGATAAATCTCCCCCAATGTGAATTTCAAATAGAGATTTAAAAAAACAGCTCTTTCTGGCAGCCTCCCAGTCTTTGACTGGGAGCACATGGTAAGTGAGCTTTGTCACCTGTTTACACTGGTGCTGCGCTGTTCCGCGTCATGTCTGTGGGAAGGCGCGGTCCAGGGTCTGGTCGGGCGCCACTGGGTCTGCTCTGCCAGCGGGTTGTTCCACCTGTGAGCACTGGTGTTGTATCGGTGGTGGTCGCCGCTCAGTGCAGCGCCATTTTATGCTAGGCATGTTACTGCCCGCTACTTACAAGTGGCTGTGACGGGGCTAGCAGGCTTACACTTCATGATCCTCAAGTACACTAATGACCTGTTAGTTAAATACATTTTACTGAGAAGTCTTAGATCACTGTACATCTTGTAGATGTGCGACCATGTCTGGTTTTTTTTTCTCTATTTGAATTCATAATAACAAAGATATTTAAATGTCATTGTTTGCAAAGTAGGGCTTTATTCCACCTCCGTTTTATGGCCCTCAATATGGTCAGTATTTTAATCAAAAACTAGTAGTTTCTTTTATAGTTTCTATGTGGGTTTCACTCCTGTTTATGTAAAACTACTGACCAAAGGGAGGATCCAATTAGGGTTTATCAGTGGGAAGATAGTCTAAGTGTATGTTCACATGACAAAATTTCCGTGCGGCATTCTGAGAACACAGTAATTCCGGCTCAGTTGTGGCAGAATTTTTCAATTCCGTTGAGCAAGCTTTGCTGAATGGAATTTCTGTGGAATTGCGGAAATTCCGCTATGTGAATATACCTTCAGTCTACATGTAAAAATCAGCAGATAAAGACTTCTACTCGCCCTTAGGCCAGTTTCACATGGGTGTGTCACAGACCCATTTTTTGCATCCGTATTATGGATACAAGCCCCGACCTGACCACAGGTCATCAGACCTACTGTCAAGCTTGGACTTGTAGCTGTTATACAAATGCAAAATGCGGGTATATTAGGCCCATGTGAAACCTGCTTCTTACAGCTGTAAATCTGCTGAAAATCCACAACATGCACATGAATTTCGCTTAAAATTTTACCAAGTTATTCTGCAGATAAAATTCACAACATTTCCACTATGTTTACATTTACTCTTAAAGTTTGACTGGAATGCAAGGTTTCTGACATTATCTTAATACTTAATTTCCAACAACCCATCGTATAGAGAACTATGCCTGAAATGGCTAAATTACCAGTCTGAACAAGCCTGTAATCCTCACAGCACATCTGAGCTGTTCACGCATGCAGCCATTTCCCCTGCACTAAATAACTGCTTTAAGTGACAATCCATAATATTCAGGTAAAATCTACATCATCATGAAGAAGCTGCACATACATCTTAGGCTGGGTTCACATGATAGTCTTTCCAAGTGTCTGCCTGGAATTTTTTCTGTTTTGGTTTTTGCCATCGCATGGGGATTTTGGCTTTCCGAACGTATTGATGGTGGAAATTCTGCATGGAAAATCCACAGTCTGCACGATCAAGCGGAATCCTTATTGAAATCAGTACTAAATACAATGCAGCTAAAATTCTGCACGGAATTCCTAAGCGGATTTATGCACAGAAAGTCTGTCGTATGAATGCACCCTTAGGCCATGTTCACACGGCGTGAAATGTGTGGAATGTCCACCCGTGTTTTCCGGGCAGACCTTCCACACATTTGCACGATCTGGGACGTGCTAGAACCGATCAGAAATTCGCCGACAACGCTAATTTTTTGCGGACGCTGGATTTGGGATTTCCATGGCAGAAACCCCTGCGGCAGAACTACCACCGTGTGAACAGTGCAGCTGAATCCTATTGAAATCAATGGGACACTGCTGCGGCGGAATATTCTGGTGGAATTCCTCACGTTTATTCCGTTGTGTGAACATACCCTTAGGCTCAGTACATTGTACCAAGTCACCCACAGTGTGAGTCCAATGTCATATTTTAATACAGTGGTCCCTCAACATACGATGGTAATCCGTTCCAAACGGACCATCGTTTGTTGAAACCATCGTATGTTGAGGGATCTGTGCAATGTAAAGTATAGGACAGTGGTCTACAACCTGCAACAGCCAACGGCTGTCTGGGCATGCTGGGAGTTGTAGTTTTGCAACATCTGGAGGTCTGCAGGTTGAAGACCACTGGTAGAGGAAGTTGTACTCGCCTGTCCCCGCCGCTCCGGACCGTCACCACTCATCACCGATGCCCGGGATGTCGCCTTCCATCGCTGTCGCTGCGTCCCCGGGGTGTCCCCGACTCTCCGGCAAGGCCTCTGCTTCCCCGGTATCCTCGCTCTCCGTCGCCGTCATCATGTCGCTACGCACACCGCTCCTATTGGATGACGGGACGGCTTGCGCAGCGACGTGAGGACGACGATGGAGAGCGCCGACGATGCAGGGATCCCGAAGAGGACGCTCCAGAGCCCCGAGGACAGGTAAGTGATCGTCAGCGGACCACACGGGGCACAGTATACTGCTATCCGGTGGCAGCTGAAGCAGTCGTTTATGCCATGGCCCCAACATACAAAAGCATCGTATGTTGATGCTGCCTTCAACTTGCGATGGCCTCTGAGAGTCCATCGTATGTTGAAATGATCGTATGTCGGGGTAATCGTAGGTCGGGGGGTCACTGTACAATGTATTTTCATATAGTCTCTATGGAGACTATATCAAGTATGTTTCTCATGACTTCATGTTTTGTGATTTCACATCATTGAGTTTTTACTTATTTAGTTCAACTTATTACATTCAACATTTTTTTTTTTTTACCCTTGAAGTTTTAACTAGTTGTAGCACGCTTATGTGTTCCCCAATCATTCCTTAGACCTATGAAATTACTATGTAAACGTAATGTAAACTTTTGCATGTCCTCATTTACATTGTAAATGTAGTTTCTGTTCAGTCTATTAATGCAAAACCAAATTAGAACGAGCCGGAGAATCAAGCCTTTTGTGTTCACCCTGGAGCGGAGAGGCTTTTGTTCTTAGCCTTCTAGTCCCTGAAGACCAGGACATTGAATTCATTAGTGGAAGCACGTGGGTGGGTGGATGGGAAGGGAATTCAGCTGGAAGAAACAACTTCATCACTGACCTGCATGTGCACATCACCTTTTCCCATTTGCCCTCAGGAAAAGGAGTTGCTTGAACTTAGTAATAATGCATCTTTGGCATGTCTTAACAGAGCAGGCCTTCCTGAGTGAACTCCTTCAAGAAGTGATTAATCGTATGGCCAGATTTCACGCAGGCACTGTGTCTGTTTTTTCCATGAATATGGAATTAGACATGCAGTGGGTTAAATATTAGAACTTTCTGCATAATATATATATATATGACTGGTGTGTGCATATAAAGATTACATTTGTTGCAAAATAAAAATAAAGTTTATTAGGGTCTAGATCAGTGTTTCCCAACCAATGTGCCCCCAGCTGTTGCAAAACTACAACTCCCAGCCGTTGGCCGTCCGGGCATGCAACAGCTGGAGGCACACTAGTTTGAAAACTGCATACCCTTACCAACACCAAACCACCATGTTCTGCCTAATATAGATCCGCATTTTAGGAGAAAATGCTCATTTACCAAAGTGTGAGATTTAAAGATCGTTTAATTGAACCAATTATTTATCAGGTTATGTACACACAGCGGAATTCCGCTGAATAATTCTGCTGGAAATTCCGCTATATTTACTACACATTATGTTTAAGGGGATTCCGCTTTTCCATTTACACAGTGTAAATTACACAAAAATAGAAGACTTTTCTTATGTAAATTCTGCATTTTGAGTGCACTGAAATTCTGCCGTAACTCCATCCAAATTCCGCAAAACTGCGAAAAATCTGCAGTCTGCTTTTCTGTGCGGAATAGCACAAATTCTGTTTGAACATAACCTTAGGGTCTGTACCATTGTTTTCCAACCATTAACCATTGCTATCACAACATTGGATAAAATGACAAAAGTTGATAGCAATGGATACAGGGGACAGCTCCTCTCCATTTTGATTCCATGCCTTATTTTTTTTTTATTTTGTCTGTAGCACACACCTGTAATGATCATGTGACCTATTAACAGGATATATAAGTGTTACTATGTTTTATGCCATGACTAAGGGTGCTCTAGCCCGAAACGCGTAGGCAACTATGCTCTGTTTTACCTGCTATCCTGGTGCTGGACATTCTCCATTATTCATTGTTTTCCAACCAGTGAGCCCCTAGCTGTTGCAAAACTACAACTCTCAGCATGCCTGGACAGCCGTTGGCTGTCCAGGCATGCTGGGAGTTGTAGTTTTGCAACAGCTGGGGGCACACTGGTTTGAAAACGGTGTTCTAAACTATATATAGTCTTACCAACAACAAACCACCGTGCACTGCCTATATTTGAGGAAAGCTTAATGAAACTGTGTTTATTAGGGTCTATATCAGTGTTTACCAATCACTGTGGACCCAGTACCAATCAGTGTGCAAAACTACAACTCCCAGCATGCCCTTACAGCTGTTGGCACATTAGTTGAAAAACATTGGTCTATACTGTGTACAAGGCATGAAGTGAACTAACTTGTACAAGCAAATACATCTGTCTGCTCTTACCAACATGAAACCACCTTGCCCTGCCTAATCTAGATCCGCATTGTAGGGAAAAATGCTTGTTTATCCAAGTGGGAGATTTAAAGATCGTTTAATAGAACAAAGTATTTTATGGTCTATTGTTTCCCAACCAGTGTGCCCCTAGCTGTTGCAAAACTACAACTCCCAGCATGCTGGGAGTTGTAGTTTTGCAACAGCTGGAGGCACACTGGTTTAAAAACATTGGTCTATACTATATACAAGCAATCTGTCTGCTCTTACCAACATGAAACCGCCATGCCCTGCCTAATATAGATCCTCATTGTAAGAAAAAAAACTCATTTATCCAAGTGTGAGATTTTGAAGAAAGTTTAATAGAACCAAGTATTAGTTGAGCATTTTGTCCTGGTTAAAGTGCCAACTTTCAATACATTCACAATTCAGTCACTACAGAGTGGAGTAGGTTTTGCATATACAGTGTTCATAAAGAGCATGAGCCAAGTCAAATACTATTTTTCCTGTTCAGTAATATACTAAATGTATCTGCCTTCTGTAAGAAGGATATAGTCAACATTTAACCTCTTTGCTCCCAGAATTGACGTACACAATCACCCAAACGCAGACCATTCAGGAACAAAGACGTTAAAGAGTCCGTAAACCAAAAGCAAGTAGCAGCCATATACACAAACATTAAAGACCTACTTGAAAGAAAAAGGGACGTTAAGTTTCTTTTCTTTCAAATACGTTCAGGTGAAGCGAGCACAAACACATATTTACACCATTATACAGTTTACAATGCATTAACACTATGGCAGCCAATACCTCACGGAATTGATGAGCTTATGCTGAATGAGGCAACATGTGTATTTGGTGACGATAGTATCTCCACCAGGGTCAACAGCAGATCCCTATTTCTCCTTCTGTGGCAACCTGTACCCCCTATGTTACCATCCTTCTCAATATGGCACCCTATAATCTTCAATACACAAAAGGAGTAGTTGGGTACCATATATTTTTCCAGATTTCAACTAATTTAAAAAGTAACCGGGGTTGGCGTCTTGGACCCTGCTGTTTTAATCCAGGTGTCTTAAGATGTTTATTTTCACTCATAGACATCTAGACATCATATTGTGGATTCATTTTCAAATATTTTAGCTTTAAGAGTTTGTAAGCTATGCTGAATAAAGTTTTCTGTTGCCATCGATTCAGAGAAGTGAGAGTCTTTCCTCATAGGTCGGTTTCTCTTTTTTATAGAGTTTTGGATAGTCTCTGACGTGAAGTAGTAGATGATGGGATCGAAACAGCAGTTTGATACCGCAATACACAGTGTAATGGGGTACATAGTCCTGACTGCAGCCTTCACCGAGCAGTTGCTAAAAGACTGTGTCCTCATAAGGGAGTAAAGTACCAAGTTGACGTTGTACGGTATGAAACAGAAACAAAAGATTGCCAGGTGGACAATGATCATTTTTAGCACCTTAGTTTTGTTGAGCTTGCTTCTGCTTAAAGTAACCGGTCTCTTCAGCGTCTTCAAAACCATTGTCGAACAGAAAACATTAAGGATGAGAGGGATGAAGAAGCCTACTATTTCGATGAATATCACAATCTTTGATAGATAAGTTTTCCAAGTATCGTTAGAAAAGTTCTCAAAGCAAGCCTCTGTAGAACTGTTCTTATTATTGGTGGTTGTCGAACGGAAAAAGCTTGAGGGAGCGCTGCCCATAAGAACAGTAAACCACACGGCCAGGCAGACAATTTTGGCATTCCTTTTTGTCCTGATGGTCTTTGACCGGAATGGGTATACGATGGCCAGAAAGCGATCCACGCTTATACAGGTCAGAAACAGTATGCTGCCATACATGTTTGTATAGAACAGTGTGACAGATATTTTGCACAGTATATCTCCAAAAGGCCAGTGACGGGCCGCGAAGTAGAAAATCCGAAAAGGCAGCGTAAACACAAACAAAAGGTCAGAAATGGCCAGGTTGATCATATACGTGGTGGTTTCATTCCGCACTTTTAAGGTACAGCTGAATATGTACAAGGCAACACAATTTGCGATGAGGCCAAGGACAAACACCATGCTAAACACACATCCATACAAGGTGTACTTAAAGTTGTCATCGGCCGTACAGTTTGCATCTGAGTTATTGATGCTTACCATCATATTTGGAAGTCCTAAAATCCTTGGGATACAGTTGATCTTTCCGCTGAAATATTTGTAATCACCAATCCTTGGCAGAATACATGTGCCGCAGGCGGATCTTCACACTGTTTAGCAGAGGTGTGATGTATTGCAATGTTTCTTCTTGGAGAAGCTTTGGGCATCACCTGGAAGTTTGTCCCAGTTTTTGGTTTTCCAAGAAAGCTTTATCATCCACTGGCATATATAATGTCTTAACCATCTCCTGTGTTTCTGTAGATCTCACTCTGCTGTCTTTAGCACCTAGCAGTTATAGGTGAGGCAGATGTAGCTGGCTGAGAGTTTCACAAGCCGTGTGAGTGGAGATGTTGGGAGAGCACTGCACATCTTCAGCGTCTTGTTTCTTGAAGAAAAATCCAAATATTCCTGGGGAACTCTTCTGCTGCTTTGTGGAGTTGTTTTCCAGTGAAAACCTCTTGAATCAGTAAAGAAGGCAAAGTTTTAGGTGGAAACCGAATCCAGCATGCTCTGATGTGTAATGCCCGTACAAGCGTCTGCTGCTTTGTAACCTTACACACAAAAAGCCTGAATAACACAGGAAGAGGCTGGCCCTAAACAAAGGCTAGACTCTGCCCAGTGTGTTTGCTTTCTCTGCTTTCAGTTTGATAAAGTCTTTAGAGACTTTTTACCTGAGGGGGTTGCAAATGCTCATCAAGAGATACTGTGGAGGGATCACTTAACTCTTCATGCTCTGTACTACACACTGCCTAGTAAAGCGTTTATGCTCTTATACCATTTATGTTTTTGGTAACACCGCAATATTATTTAGCCTGTTTGTGGTCATGGATAATAAATAGATCTGAAACTTTATTGACTTGCCAACCATTTGGAGTTTGCCAAAAATAATTGATACTAGTAGTAAGGACTGGAGTATGACATTATAAATTGTGATTGTAAACGTCCGTTTTTGAATCCAAATTTTCATATCAGTAAGGCTATGAACAGACACAAAAATGGTGTATATATTAGTATATGATTAAGGTTTTTTTTTCTAATTACAAGCAATTATTTTTTTATTATGTAACTATTAAAGAATTGGGGGTCGTGGTGGTGGTGGTTGGGGGGTATTAATATCCTGTACCTGTTTTCAGCCTTAGGGTACGTTCACACGGGCGGATTTATTTGCGGGTTTCCCGCTGCATATTTGAAAGTGGGCGGGCTCTTCTCCGCTGTCCGCAGAAGATTTTCCATGGCAGAATCTACTCTGCGTAAAATCTGCCGCAAGCCCCATAGAAGTCAGTAGGGTCTGCGGCGGATTTTCCGCAGCAGACATTCTGCTACGGAAAAGTAAAATCTGCTGCAGACAGCCGAGATGTGCCCGCCCCCTTTCAAATACGCAGAGGGAAACCCGTAAATAAATCCGCCCATGTGAACGTACCCTAACATTGGTTTCTCCATTTTGTCCATCTTTAGCAGCTCACTTCAAGTTAGGACATGTTCACGACTAAAATCCCCTGGCACATATTGGGGGAGATTTACCAAAACCTGAGTTGCTCATAGCAACCAATCAGATCACTTCTTTGATTTTGCAGAGGCCTTGTTAAAAATGAAAGAAGTGATCTAATTGGTTGCTAGGGGCAACTGAGCAACTTTTTCCTCTGAACAGGTTTTGTTAAATCTCGGCCATTGTGTTTAAATAATACATCTCCCATTGACTTAAGTCGGAATTTTTATAAAAACGGTGTTGCAGATTTTGCAGTGTGGAAAAGAAAAATTATTTTTCTATGTGTTTCCGCATGAGATTGCTACAGATTTGTCCAGTTGTAACATCCACATGTAAATCCACATCCAAAATCTGTTTAAACCCCCCCCCCCCCCACCACAGATTTCAGTTGCAGGATTGCGCATGGATTTTGAGACTGATATTTCTGCCTTCTTGATTTATTATGTGAACAAAATACTCCCTTTAGCTGGACATACACATGAGATACATAGTGATATATATATGTATGTGTGTGTATATATATATATATATATATATATATATACACACACACACATCTCTCGCAATCTTTCCATACATATGCATTTTCAGTTCAGCTCAACGTGCATGTGTTCTCAATAGACAGAGGAGGAGTGAGCTGGTGCCAGATTCCTTTGGTAATATCTTATCTGCCCAAGAACAAATGGATCAGAACGTTGAAATCCTTATATCCTTAGATCAGTGTTTCCCAACCAGGGTGCCTCCAGCTGTTGCAAAACTACAACTCCCAGCACGCCTGGACAGCCAACGGCTGTCTGGGCATGCTGGGAATTGTAGTTTTGCAACAGCTGGAGGCACCCTGGTTGGGAAACACTGCCTTAGATGTTTGACCGGTCCCATCTGTTGATCTGGCTGACACTAATGTGTGGTCTTATGCACACAAATCTGCACGATTGTCCTGTGGATTTACTTGCAGATAAGTTGCATATTTTCTGCAGTTATTTAGCCTGTGTGCATCTATCCTAATGCTGCCATGTTTATTCGTGTTTAGTATAACTATGTATTCAAATGCGCCATGTATGTGGAATCTACTGGATTTTAGGATATATGATTTCTTCTCTTTTACTCTGGTTACTTTGTAGCCAAGAAAAGGTTTCACCTTGACAAGATAAGATCCATGCTGACCTCCTTGCCCTTCCTGAGCTGCCCTTCCACTTATCACCAGGTCAGAAAGCAGCTGGGATAGGGAAAAGGGTAAACATGTGTTAAGCCATTATTTCGGATTCCAGCCTCATCATTTTACACACTGTGTAAACAATCCACAAGTCTTTTATAGAGGTTTCTTTATTCTTTGCGGTTTTCTTGTGTTTCGAAAGCATAAAACGGCTGTCACAGATGTCACTTGTAAGTATATGGTTAATGATAAATCTGTACCTTGTTGATGCAGTGTTTACTTGGCAATTTTTCTTTTATGTATATAATACTGGTAACATTCAGGATTGGGAAAACAGACAGTATTTGATAGCTTAAAATGTTTTTCCTGCATATCAACAGCGGATTAAAAATACAAATAAGTGTGGATTTTTCTATAGACAAAAGCACAAAAGATCAAAAACATTAAGATTTCTTATGCGCATGACCACTGTGAGCACAAAGTCTATACAACAGCACAGCTATGCAACTGTTGGCACATTATACAACTTTATGGTGTCGTGATTCAACAATCCTTTTGAGGCTGGGTTCACATAATGTTTTCAGCCATGTGGGACCACATACGGCTGGGGGGGGGGCAGCTAAAACCTTACGCTCCGTATGCCGCCCATATGTAATTCATTTCAATGAGCTGACCCGGTCGGCTCATTTTTTTTCCCGTATGCGGTTTTCCACCGGACCTAAAACCATGGTCGACTACGTTTTTAGGTCTGGTGGGAAAATCGCATTCGGGGCAAAAATGAGCCGAAGTCAGCGTTTCACTCCGGTCAGCTCGTTGAAATGAATTATATACGGGCGGCATACAGCAGTGATACGGGAGCACAAGGTTTTAGCTCCCGCCCAGCTGTATGCGGTCCCATATGGCTGAAAACGTGATGTGAACCCAGCCTAAGACAGAATACCTCCATATTACAGCTATCTTTGTAGTATGTCATGTTATAGCAGACTCATAACAGGGGCTGTTGCCCTTTTGAAATAGCGCATACATCCAGAAAGAAGTCACTAGGAGACTCGACCAAAAAAGTAAATGGGGCCTGCCGCTCCCGTTAACAGTGTATGTCGGCATCCCGTTTTTGGAGGGATGCCGAAGGATACGATTAATGGGCGTAGGAATGCAGTGTGTTAGTACACTAATACATAAGGTCTTTTAGCAGTGCAAAGACCACATCATGGCATGCCCTTTTGTTAGAGGGGTTGCCATGGTGGGGTTTAAATAAAGTAATACATTTTAAATAAATTGTAGTGCTTACCTTACCAATCCCCCTCTGCTGCCATTTTGGTTGTGCCCCCCTCCACATTCTTATTTCCTTCTCATAGGATATATAACTCGGACATAGTCACCGATGTCCAGTGATGGACTGAGCACTTCTATCGAATGCAGGACAGACTCCTTAAAGGGGTATTCTGGAAGAAAAAAAATATTTTCAAATCAACTGGTGCCAGAAAATTATACAGATTTGTAAATTACTTCTATAAAAAAATCTTAACCCTTCCAGTACTTCTCAAATGCTGTATGCTCCAGAGGAAGTTGTGTAGTTCTTTCCAGTCTGACCACAGTGCTCTCTGCTGCCACCTCTGTCCCTGTCAGGAACTGTCCAGAGCAGGAATAAATTCCCATAGCAAACCTCTTCCTAATATAACCAGAGGAGGCAGCAGAGAGTACTGTGGTCAGACTGGAAAGAACTACACAACTACCTCTGGAGCATACAGCAGTACTGAAAGGGATAAGATTTTTACATAGTAATGATTCCCCAATATGTATAAGTTTCTGGCACCAGTTAATTTGAAAACCTTTCTTTTCCCCTGGAGTGCCCCTTTAAAGGAATGTGTACTGACATGTAACTTGAGTCCGTTGTGCCCGGTCTTCTTCCTCCTTCCGTGTGTTGCACTGATCGTCACACTGCGCTCAGCCTATCACCGGCAGAGATGGGACATCGCTGCGGCTGGTGATAGGCTGAGCACAGTGTGACAATCCGTGCACATGGAAGAAGGAAGGAGACTGGACCGGAGGACTGAACAGCTGTAGCAGTGCAACAGGGGAACAGAGAAAGGTGAGTTAAAGTTTCTATTTTTTTTTTTTTTTTTTTTTTTTTTTTTTTTGCAGCCTGGCACAACAAATGGACTCAAGTTACTTGTCATTACACTAATCCTTTAAGGCAATGTTCACATTGCCACTGTGCTCCATCCCTTTCTGGGCCAGTTTATTTGTGCACCAAATGGCCCCAAAACAGGTTGAAGCACAACTGACTCTACTGGGTCACCACCAGGTCCTGACAGGTCATATTTGCTTGAATGGGGCCAGTCTGGGATCCAGTAGTTCTACACTGAACTCCTGTCGTTTTGACAGAATTGCCGAATGAGCTCCGTATAGCAGAGCCAAAAGACAATGTGAATGAGGCCTAACTAGATCAGCGAGGGTCTCATCTACTTCTCTTTTATGGCATGTAAGAAATGACATTGTACAGGAAACAATTTTTGGGGGAAAAACAGAATTCTTGTTTAAGTCTAACAAGGAGAACATTTCTCCAAGTTTATATTTTCTTAGAAAACAGTACATGACTGGATGTGATGCTATTTTGCCACTCAAAATATAGCTCCTATGCAAAGCCATTTGACAGGTGTGAAGAAGCCCTTATTTGTAGTAAATTCTATAGTACATTGAAGAGAAAACATGTCGGGACAAGTGCTTTTAGTGGACATGCTTTTTTACATTGGTAATGTTTTGACTTGCATTCTTTAAATGTTAACTGGCCCCATGTTAAGAATATAATTGCCATGAGTTTGCTAGAATCAAATAAATAATATATTATATTTAATTTTAGCAACTACAATTACATATTGTTCAAATTAAAGGACAATTAAACATTTAATATTCAGTTTACGTCAGTTTGTTGCACATTGAACGTGACAGAAAGTTGTGCAATGTTTTGGCTACTTTGTTCTTCTCCTGCCATACTTGGGTTTGGATAAGGTTAGAAAGAACCAATTTTAGGCTACATTTACATTGTGGGTGGAGATGCCATTAACTTCAGGCGCCGCAGAAATTGTGGTCCAGAATTTGAATTTCAGCATTGGAACAGTGCCCAGTGTAGCAGAATTCCATTGAAGATAATAGGAGGCTGCCGCAATGGAATTTTATGCTCGGAAATTTTGTAGTGTGAGCCTTTTGTATGTAGCCTTAGGTGCTAATCCAATACAGCCATAAATAAAGAGATGTTCAAACCAGAGAGCTCTGCCAAATGTATTCAATGGGTAGCAAAATCTGCTGTGTAAAATCTGCAGCAAAATCTGCATGCATTATTTACCCCTTAAGGACATAGCATTTTTGCACTTTCGTTTTTTCCTCCTTGCCTTTTAAAAATCATAACCCTTTCAATTTTGCACCTAAAAATCCATATGATGGCTTATTTTTTTGAGCCACCAATTCGACTTTGTAATAACATCAGTCATTTTACCGAAAAATCTACGGCGAAACGAAAAAAAAAAAAATTGTGCGACAAAATGGAAGGAAAAATTCAATTTTGTAAATTTTGGGGGCTTCTGTTTCTACCCAGTACATTTTTCATTAAAAATGACACCTTATCTTTATTCTTTAGGTCCATTCTATTAAAATGATACCCTACTTATATAGGTTTGATTTTTTTATTACTTCGGAAAAAAAATCATAACTACATGCAGGAAAATTTATACGTTTATTTATACGTTTCTGACCCCTATAACTTTTTTTATTGTCCCATGTACAGGGCGGTATGAGGGCTCATTTTTTGCTCCATTATCTGAAGTTTTTATTGGTACCATTTTTGCATTGATCGGACTTTTTGATCACTTTTTATTCATTTTTTATGTTGTAAAAAGTGACCAAAAATACGCTATTTGGGATTTTTAATATTTTTTTTGCGTGTACGCCATTGACCGTGCAGTTTAATCAATGATATATTTTCATAGTTTGGACATTTACGCACATGGAGATACCACATATGTGTATATTTATTTACAGGTTTTTTTTTTATGGGAAAAGGGGGGGTGATTCAAACTTTTATTAGGGAAGGGGTTAAATTATCTTTATTAACTTTTTTTGTTCACTTTTTTTTGCAGTGTTATAGCTCCCATAGGGACCTATAACACTGCACACACTGATCTTTTACACTGATCACTGCAAATCCATAGCTTTGCATTGATTCAGTGTTATCAGTGGTTGATTGCTCAAGCCTGGATTTCAGGCTTACAGTAATCAATCGCCGTTCGGACGCGCAGGAGGCAGGTAAGGCACCAACCTGCTGCGTCCTAGCTGATAGGGACATCGCGATTTTATCGCGATGTACCCATCAGCCCGACTGAACTGCCGGGAAACTTTTACTTTCACTTTTAGACGCGGCGATCAACTTTGATTGCCGCATCTAAAGAATTAATGCCGGACATCTGCCGGAACGGAGATGTCCGGCATTATCCATGGGTCCTGGCTGCTGATAGCAGCCGGGACCGTGCGCGTATGATGCGAGCTCAGCTCCTGAGCTCGCTTCATAACCCTCCCGTGCCGCAGCGCTGTTTAAACCCGGCGTTCTGTGGCAAGGGGTTAATTTACAACGTAATTTACTGTCTATTGATTTATATGGGATTTCACCGTCCCATTCAGACAACAAAATTTCAGCAGTGGGCATTCTGCCATTGAAATTCCGATTTCCTCATTCCGCAAAAATGTAAGACCAGTCTCCCATTGAATCCCATTGAAATCATTGGGGCTTGAATTTCAGCAGAATTCTGGGTTCTGAGAACCTCTATTCCGTTTGGTTAGTTAAAGTGAACCAATCATCAGATTTTACCCTATATAACACTTGGCAAAGCGTTATATAGGGTAATATCTTTATCCTCCCATCCCCGGGGGACGCTCCTGCCCCCAGGGATAGTGAGGATATGAAGTTATAAGATGCTCCCCACCTGCCCCGTAAGTAGTCCTCTGGGCGGGGAGCTTCTCTCGCCTAGTCCAGTCTTTGGCCGGCAGCGATGCCCCCTTGGCTTGATTTATGGGCCGTTTCATCGCTCTGCTCTGTCTGTTTAGTGACAATGGGGCATCGCTGCTGGATGAAGAAACAGGACTAGGTGAGTGGAGCTCCCAGCCAGGGGGACTACTCACGGGGCTTATAACTTCATATCCTCACCATTTCTGGGGACAGGAACGTCCCCCGGGGATGGGTAGGATAAATATTTTACCCTATATAATGCTTTGCCAACCGGTAGGGTAAAATCTGATGATTAATTTCCTTTAAATGAAAACCAACATGTATTTCTTACTAGTTTATTTTCCTAGGATTATAGATATGAGTAACGTGATTTGTAAAAGTTTGTCATTTTTGAAGGTAAGTAAAGAACCCAGAGTAGTCATCAGGGAGACAGTGATTCAGCTGTCTACAGGGAATTCCCAGAACTGTGATTTACACTGGGTGTCTCTTGTAGTTGTCATTCATCTACACACCACTAATTCTGACAGGGCTGTATTAGGCTTATAGTCATGTCTTATATCTAGAATATTCTGTTCTGCTCATCTTTGTGCTTATGGTATTCTATATGCAGTACAATAAAGCTACTTACACTACTTGTAGTTACAATGTTTTATTTTTATTTTTTATTATTAATTTATCAAGTAGCAACTTATTCCTCAGTGCTCTACAAAGTAGGTCAACGCTCATGTCCACAATCTAAATTTCATAATAACCTTTCAAAATGGGTTTGTAATGTAACAGGGGGCTGAAAAACCCAGATAAATGTGGGGAGAACATACAAACTCCAGGCAGATGACGTCCTTGTCTACGTTTGAACCCAAGAGCTTAAGGGCAGCCAGCTTGAGCTGATTGCTAAGAATTTTAACACTAAAGGGCCGGTTCTTGGGATTGTCCAATCCTCCGGACCTCCACTGATCAGTAGAATGTTGGATGTGTTTTAGTACCGCACCTCAGCTCAGTTCAATTGAAGCCCCACAGGTCACACACTGGCCCAAATTTATCAATCTGGCTGAAACCAAAAGTGTCTGCTTTTGCCCATAGTAACCAATCACAACTAAGCTTTGATTTTTTCAGAACTAATAGGACATGAAAGCAGAGCTGTGATTCATTGCTAAGGGCAAAACGACACAGTTTCAGTCAGATTGAAGAATCTGGACCATTGTCTTTCCTGTGGTGTGAGGTATGGGCAAGCAGGTACTTTCACTTTGTCTATGGTTGTCTGCTAATTTCAGCGAACAGTCATTGGGGCAGCTTACTGTCATAGCTGCATGCCCCCCCCCCCCCCCCCCCCGACCCACTTCCAGCATAAAGCAGCAGGTGCCGCTGAAGACATCGTCAGTAGGCCCGCGTGGATGAGTGCTGTCCCATAGATGGCAATGCAGGGGGGAAGTAACTCTGTTTAAAAAATAAACATGTTCATTGTTTGGGCGGATGTTCATTCCGCAGGCTGAATTCCACTGCAGAGATTCCGTAGTATGCACAAAGCAACAGATTCCTGCTTGCTTAATGTCTGCCGTGTGGATAAACCCTAACTGTTTGAAGAGGCTGAGCAATACACCCTATTTATTGTTAACAGGTACTTGTACTGGCACAGGCTGTACTTTCTGTATCATCTGTATCCTGTTCAAGGCCGTGTTTTAGGTTTATTTCTAGGTTATAGGGTCCCCTATTGCTTATAGTGGGGCTTAGAGTTGTGAGGCCTCTTATAAGCCAATTATCTTAAACAGGTTATCCAGCAATAGAAAAATAGTGCTGATTTCATTAAAAACAAAAAAACAAACAAAAAATCAGCATCATAATTGTCCTTTTTGCTTTTTTTATTTTATTCTGGGTCCATTTATAGTAAAGGTGAAATCAAATTATCCCGTGGCTGAAATGTGGCAGAAAATCACCGCAAAATTTGTTGGCAGACCTGCCAGGTTTGTCTGTTTTCACCCAAAACGTGCCATGACTTATGTTGTGCACATGTTCTCACCAGTTTCATGAATAGTAACATAAGAAAGAACCTTTACTTGTTAGATCATGGTTTCATTTTCTCATTTTTCCCTCCAATCTTTATACAATCTGCCTGTAGATTCCAGAGTATCCGGTGTATGGGACCAGAATGTAGGATAATGTTTTGTGTGTAAATACCAAGATGTTTGTGGCCAGCGCAGGTTGATGCATGTGAGATTCACACCTTTTCATTATAAAATCACCTGGTCCAAGCTAGAGGAAATAGCTGCAGAGATACATTAGCATAAGAAACACGGAAAACAGTATGGTAAAGTGGTCAGTTTGATTGCTGATGCAATCCTTCATTGAGATGCGTTCGGGGTTATTCAGAGGACCTTTATCATAGATATATATATAGACTTACGTGTGGATGTACATAGGTAAATAATCAGTCATCTTACCCCCCGCAGTTAGTTTTGGATATCTATGGTTGGGGCATATAGTGTGTGTGTGTGTGTATGTGTGTGTATATATATATATATATATATATATATATATATATATATATATATATAATTAAATATATAATGTATATTTTTTATATATATATATATATATATATATATATATATTTAAAACAAAAAATAAAAAAAAATTATTAAAAAGACAAATATTTAAGATATAAACAACAACCAGTGCTGATTAAAGGAATACTCCACTAGAAAACATTTCTTTTTAAATCAACTGGTGCCAAAAACTTAAACAGATTTGTAAATTACTTATATTAAAAAAATCTTAATCCTTACAGTACATATCAGATGCTTTATGCTTCAGAGGAAGTTCTTTTCTTTTTGAATTTCCTTTATGACCACAGTGTTCTCTGCTGACACCTCTGTCCATGTCAGGAACTGTCCAAAGCAGGATAGGTTTTCTATGGGGATTTGCTCCTACTCTGGACAGTTCCTAAAATGGACAAAGGTGTCAGCAGAGAGCACTGTGGTCAGACAGAAAGGAAATTCAAAAAGGAAAAGCTGCTGTGGATCATAGAGCAACTGATAAGTACTGGAATGATTAAGATTTTTTTTAACTGAAGTCATTTACAAATCTGGCATCAGTTGATAAAAAAATTTTTTTTCCAGTGGAGTAACCTTTTAAGGAGATTTTGTGGAACCAGAAATCTATAACCTGTCCATTGCGGCAATAGCAGTTTTTTTTTCTCCTAGTGAATGAAATAGTTTTACATGGAGATTTACTACAGATAGTTTTAAAGGTTTCTCAAGCTGTTTTTTTTTATTTCCTTGTTTGGATTTATAAGTCAGGAATGGATCCAGAAAGGTAAAATATAAAAGAAGAGCATATTCTTTTCCTTCTTTTTTTATCCTTTCTTTTATTTTGTTCCATGTATAAATCCACCTAATGGTACAGCCACATAGACAAAGATATTAGCTGTTTGTGCATGTTTATTTCCACTAAGGGGATATAAGCAACTTGAAGAAACTGATGACCAGTCATATTGAAATCTATGTTACCTCAATCTACTGTCATACTGTCCCCATTTACATCAAGTACTCAGTACAAATAAAAAATGGCTTACAATGAGCATGCCTAGTGGATGCTAGTTTGGAATATTTTTCATCAGAATTTCTTACATAAAATCTACTGTTTGTAGTAAATCCCTCCTCCAGAAGCACAGTCTTGTCTTTAGATACTTACATCTCTGATATTACCCAGAAAGTTTACTTTTATAAATGTAATCTGGCCTTTTTATATAAACCAACCTGCATTCTTTGTTCATTGTTGACTTAACTCCTAACATGAAGTGCACGTAAAGTATGAGGTAGGTTTTTTTTGCAGATGCATTACATATTTTATAGTCCTTTAAAGTTCCATCCTGTGTCTTTCTCCATTCATATCTAATTTCGCAATCTGGCTTCAGCAAGCGTCCACAGTTTTTTGAGGTTGAAGAATCTGACATCTTAGCTTGTAAAGTGTACTACTTTCTCATAATAGGAAGCAAGCATAGAAATGAATCTTTAGATGTGAACAGAGAGGAAAGAATCAAATATCAGTATAAAATGAGTAAATTAAAGCATTTTCTGAATGTTTTTCCCCCTTTGGTATTCTATATAGTAATTTAATACTAATCACTGCATCTATGGGGTTATGCTGCTGAGACTGGCACGATCTTGGTCTCACAAGGTGTGGAGAGATCTTGGCGGTGATTGACATACTGGTCCCGCTGCCGATCTTTTGCGCTGCATCCTGGAATGCAGGAGATCAGTAGGACGTATGCATAAGTCCTATTGCGGCAAGGGGTTATTGTCTGAACCTTGGCAACAAAAGTGAGCACACGCCTAAGGAAAAATGTAGAAACTGGGCCCAAAAATTAGCCATTTTCCCTCCCTGGTGTGACTCGTTCGCATTACAAGGTCTGAGGTGTGAATGGGTGAAAATAGCTTTCACATTCTATACTTGTCACTGGAAGTTCGACATGGCACCTTATGACAAAGAACTCGTTGAGGATCTGAAAAATGGTCGTCCAAAGTTGAGTGCAGGTGCTCAGAATCTTATCCAGAGGTTGTCTTTGGGAAATAGATTTGAGTTCTGCCAGAATTGCTGCAGAGGTTGGATGGGTCAGCCAGTGAATGTTCAGACCATATGCCGCACACTGCATTGAATTAGTCTGCATGGCTTTTGTCCCAGAAAGAAGCCTCTTCTAAAGATGAAGCACAAGAAAACCTGCAAACAGTTTGCTGAAGACAAGCAGACTAAGGACATGGTTTACTGGAACCTCGTCCTGTGGTCCGATGAGACAAAGATGAACTAATTTGGTTCAGGTGGTGCCAAGCATGTGTGGCGGCAACCAGGTGATGAGTACAAAGACAAGTTTGTCTTGCCGACAGCCAATCATGGTGTTGGGACTGTCATAGTCTGGGGCTGCATGAGCGCTGCTGGCACTGGGGAGCCAACCTGTGAACCTCTCGTGAACTCCATGTTTAACCCCTTAAGGACGCAGGACGTAAATGTACATCCTGGTGCGGTGGTACTTAACGCACCAGGACGTACATTTACGTCCTAAGCATAACCGCGGGCATCGGAGCGATGCCCGTGTTATGCGCGGCTGATCCCGGCTGCTGATCGCAGCCAGGGACCCGCCGGCAATGGCCGACGCCCGCGATCTCGCGGGCGTCCGCCATTAACCCCTCAGGTGCCGGAATCAATACAGATCCCGGCATCTGCGGCAGTGCGCGATTTGAATGAATGATCGGATCGCCCGCAGCGCTGCTGCGGGGATCCGATCATTCAGAACGCCGCACGGAGGTCCCCTCTCCTGCCTCCGTCCGGCTCCCGGCGTCTCCTGCTCTGGTCTGTTATCGAGCAGACCAGAGCAGAAGATAGCCGATAACACTGATCTGTTCTATGTCCTATACATAGAACAGATCAGTTTTAGCAATCATGGTATTGCTATGAATAGTCCCCTATGGGGACTATTCAAGTGTAAAAAAAATGTTAAAAAATTTAAAAGTAAAAGTAAAAAAAAAGTGAAAAATCCCCTCCCCCAATAAAAAAGTAAAACGTCCGTTTTTTCCTATTTTACCCTCAAAAAGCGTAATTTTTTTTTTTATGGACATATTTGGTATCGCCGCGTGCGTAAATGTCCGAACTATTAAAATAAAATGTTAATGATCCCGTACGGTGAACGGCGTGAACGAAAAAAAAAAAAGTCCAAAATTCCTACTTATTTAATACATTTTATTAAAAAAAAATTATAAAAAATGTATTAAAAGTTTTTTATATGCAAATGTGGTATAAAAAAAAAGTACAGATCATAGCGCAAAAAATGAGCCCCCATACCGCCGCTTATAAGGAAAAATAAAAAAGTTAGAGGTCATCAAAATAAAGGGATTATAAACGTACTAATTTGGTTAAAAAGTTTGTGATTTTTTTTAAGCGCAACAATAATATAAAAGTATGTAATAATGGGTATAATTTTAATCGTATTGACCCTCAGTATAAAGAACACGTCATTTTTACCATAAATTGTACGGCGTGAAAACGAAACCTTCCAAAATTAGCAAAATTGCGTTTTTCGTTTTAATTTCCCCACAAAAATAGTGTTTTTTGGTTGCGCCATACATTTTATGATATAATGATATAATATAATGGATGGGGGGCTCGTGTTTTTTGGTTGCACCATACATTTTATGATATAATGAGTTATGTCATTAGAAAGGACAACTGGTCGCGCAAAAAACAAGCCCTCATACTAGTCTGTGGATGAAAATATAATAGAGTTATGATTTTTAGAAGGCGAGGAGGAAAAAATGAAAACGTAAAAATTAAATTGTCTGAGTCCTTAAGGCCAAAATGGGCTGATGTTGATGATGATGATGTTTTTCAGTTCTGTTAAGTTTGCTCTGGCAGTAGTAACATTACAGCCGGAGCAATCTGGTCTGTAGTTGGATCAGGGGTGTTGCAGAATGGGTTAAAGTTGTGTGGTTGGGGCTGTGGTCGAGCGACATGCCCATTCCCATAGACATTAATGGACGGGGGGGGGGGGGGGGGCTCGTGTTTTTTTGGTTGCGCCATACATTTTATGATATAATGAGTGATGTCATTACAAAGGACAACTGGTCGCGCAAAAAACAAGCCCTCATACTAGTCTGTGGATGAAAATATAAAAGAGTTATGATTTTTAGAAGGCGAGGAGGAAAAAATGAAAACGTAAAAATTTAATTGTCTGAGTCCTTAAGGCCAAAATGGGCTGAGTCCTTAAGGGGTTAAGAGGCTTAATGCAGTAATGGAAAATAATGATGGCTACATAAAATATTGACACTTTGGGCCCAATTTGGACATTTTCACTTAGGGGTGCACTCACTTTTGTTGCCACTTTTGTGTTGAGTTATTTTGAGGGGACACAACATTAAACACTGTTATACAGACTGTGCACTCACTACATATGAAATCATATGTTGTCATATGAAAACATAGAATAAAATATTTACAAAAATGTGAGGGGTGGACTCACTAATGTGAGAAACTGTGTATTTTACATGATGATTTAGATAATTTCCTCCACAACCATTTGCCATCATTGACTACAGGTGTATGTATATTCTATAGACCATAAAATTGCACATTAACCCATTTAATCCCTCTCTGTCAATATTCCATTTGTTCAAAGCAATGGCTTTTGACCTTGCAGACTATTTTAGTCCTTTTAGTTTGTTAAACTAGCTATCACTTGTAAATACTTGTTGAGTCTATTTGATAACTGACATCAAATATTGTTCCCCTGGCTTTGAGTTTTTTTCTTTTCTGTTTATAAGATAGAGGTTTTCTAGTTAAAAACTTTTTTAGGTCCTCTGATCTTGGATGGTTATGGTGCAATTCTTTCTAAGATGATGTTTTTCAGTTCTGTTAAGTTTGCTCTGGCAGTAATAACATTACTGCCGGAGCAATCTGGTCTGTAGTTGGATCAGGTGTTTTGCAGAATGGGTTAAAGTTGTGTGGTTGGGGCCCATTCCCATAGACATTAATGGACGGGGGGGGCTCGTGTCACGACATCGCGGCCACCCGCAGCCGGCCAGTATTTATTAAACTAAATTGATTGTGGTTGGTAATACAGATCGAACCTAAAATATTGCTGCTTTCTAAAATAGCTGTAATGCTTTCTATTTATATATTAATTTACCTGTAATTTCACCTGTATGTATGTGTACATTAAAGGAGTACTCCGTCCCTAGACATCTTATCCCCTATCCAAAGGATAGGTGATAAGATGTCTGATCGCGGTGGTCCCGCCCTGGGATCCCCGCGATCTCTGTGCAGTACCCGACATTCGTTTAGAATGCTTGGAGTGGGCAGTGGGGGTCGTGACGTCACTGCCATTCCCCTCGTGACGTCACGCCACGCCCCCTCAATGCAAGTCTATGGGAGGGGGCATGAAGTGATGTCACGAGGGGCATGGCAGTGACGTCACGACCCCTACCGCCTGCTCCAAGCGTTCAGAACAAAATGTTCCGAACGCTGGGGCAGCGGAGTACCCCTTTAAGATGTCCCTAGCTGATCTACTCCTTTGCAAAAACAAGGCTCAACTCCATGGATCTAATTACTAGAACTCTTGGTGATTCTATTGCTCTTCACTCGAACAGGCTACAGTAAAAAGTATTAGGGCAAGAATGTACCATTACCTTTTTAGGTTCTATTTACACGTACAGTATCCTGCGCATATTTAATGCACAGAATTTAAAGCAGCTGAAGAGCTTTATGCTGAAGAGTTCAATGCAAACTTGTAAAAGATGAGATATCAGGAGTGATAATACGGTCTACTGTATAAGTCTTGTAAAAATCAAGCCTGGCGCTTTTCTTCTCTTTTAAAAACCATGATCAAAGCAAAACTGCCACAAAAATGGCATGTGATGCGGTGTGAGTTTACCCTAAGAATAGGTGCAATAAATACTTACACCATTTTCAGTTCCCGTGGTTCAGACATGGCTTCTATGGATATTTTTGAACTATAATCCCCTCTGTACTAAAAATCATATGAGAAGCATTATGTATTCAGTTTGGAGGTTTAGTGGTTGGTTGACTCTGCACCAAGTATAGCCTGCAAATGTGTGTCCAAGTTTCCTACGTCCCAAAAAAAAATCAAGGCAACACTTTTATCTGAGAGCTTATTCATGTAGTCCTAGGAAACAGGGTGGAGTATTTTTCAAGGCTTCATTCATACTAGTTTACAGGCTGCAGCAAACTTCCTTTCTTGATTTTGGCCTTTGAGATGCAAAGGCCAACAAGCTTCATAAAGTTGCAAAGAAAAACAGAACATGTTCTAACACATTTCCCTGCATTTCATTTCCAAAGTCCGGTGTGTTCATTCAGAAGAAATGTTCTTCTTGTCTGACATTGCATACTACACAAAACAAATGACTACATGGACATCTTTTGACATTTTTCAGCAAGGTCTTGAATCATTAAAGTATAGAGGCGCTTTGTGTTTTCCCATCTTGTGTACTTTTAGAGTTAATAGACAGTAAAGTAGTGCAGTAAAATGCGTACTGTTTTTTTGTTGTTTTACCACTGTGTTCACTTTTTTGCCCTATTGTTCTTGTGTTTAGTTTCAGGTTAAAAATCCTTTCCTCTTCTACCTAACTTCACAGGTGTTATCCCTAGTCTAAAAGATATTTCCTAACTATAGTAATAGGGTATAGCTAACTGATTGGACTCCTACCAAAGATGAGAACGAAAGTCAAATATCTGCCAAATTAATGGAGCAGCAATGCCTGGAAGTACCAAAGACATTGAATGAAGTTGTGATCGAGCATGCATGCTGCAGCCCCATTTACTCAGGTACACTTAAAAGGGGGTACTCCGCTGCTCAGCATATGGAACAAACTGTTCCGAGCGCTGGGAGCTTGTGACGTCATAGCCCTGCCCCCCAATGCAAGTCTATGGGAGGGGGCGTGACGGATGTCACGCACCCTCCCATAGACTTGCATTGAGGGAGCGGGGAATGACGTCATGAGGGGGCGGGGCTATGACTTTGCGTTCTCCCAGTGCCGGCTCCAGCATTTGGAACTATGTTCACACTCCTAGCGAAATCTGCTGGAAACATCCTACTTGGAAATTCTGCACAATTCACTGCACATTGGCCCACATTTATCATTGCAGTGCAAGTGAAGCATTTTTTTTTACACCTTTTTTTTTGTATGCTGATAATGTGTAGGAGCACCAAATTTATTAAAAGGTAAAAGAGCTTTGATAAATTTTGTGCAGGTCACATTTTCTGAAACTTCTGTCTACACATACACCAAAAAGCTACACCATGTCTGAGCTGGTATAGTTTTATAGACTTTTCAGTGGCTTTGCGCCTTTTTTTTGCTCCTTTTTACCAAAAGGCGCAATGATAAATCCCTTCCATATCATGTCTATTGCCAAAATCAGTGGATTGCAACTCAAAATCAGCAGAAATGTGTAAACAAAAAGGGGCAAAAAAGGCGTAAAAAACCCTGCTTGCGCCTTTTTTGGCCCTTTTTTAGACACAAAAAACAGTCTAAAGACAATGATAAATGTGGGCCATTGTTTTGAATGCGTATTCCGCTGTCCCATTCACCGGTTGAAATTTCCAATGCGAAAATTCTGCTTTCCAGTTTCTGCAAAAACAATGAACATGTCTTTAAATTTTGCAGAATTCCATTAAAGTCAATGGAGCTTCTGAATTTTATTAGAATTCTGTGTTTTGAGCACAGAAATGATGTCAAAATTCTGCTCAAATTCTACTAAACTGCAAAAATTCTGCAGCAAGATCTACAAAATGAAATTTGAGTAGAATCACTGATTTTCCACATAGCCTTAGTCTAGAAACTATTGTCCAGGATTAGTAAAACATGTTTTTTTGGCAAAATTGGCATCATACATGTCCACAGGTTGTATGAGGAGGATCTGAGCTACAATACTAGACACAACACCTTAACATGTATGCTGGCATTTCTGGAAGAAAACAATCACAATTTTTGGGGAAAAAATTCTGGGAAAAAAGACAAAATAACAAATAATTTAAAAATAATTAAACTTGGGTGCATATGACTCCTAAGCTTACAATTTTGTAAAAAAAAAAGGACAAAAAAAAAAAAAAAATATATATATATATATATATATAGATATATTTATTATTATTATTATTATTATTATTGACAGCCATTGTTGTTTCCATCTGGAGCAACGTGATGGGCCAAAAACAGCCCCGTTCAAATACAATTAGAGATGAGCGAACGTACAGTAAATTCGATTCATCACGAACTTCTCAGCTCGGCGGTTGCTGACTTTTCCTGCATAAATTAGTTCAGCTTTCCGGTGCTCCGTTGGGCTGGAAAAGGTGGATACAGTCCTAAGTCCTAGGAAAGAGTCTCCTAGGACTGTATCCACCTTTTCCAGCCCACGGGAGGACCTGAAAGCTGAACTAATTTATGCAGGAAAAGTCAGCAACCGCCGAGCCGAGAAGTTCGTGACGAATCAATTTTACTCTACGTTCGCTCATCTCTAAATACAATGTTACATGTAGAATTGTCTTCCATATATCCAGGATAATATATTTAATTTTCTGTTCGCCATATTTGGACTATGTACTTGATTCCACATGTACATATAGTCTCATCTGCAGCAGAATACGCTTTTTTTTTTTTTTTTTTTTTCTTTTTTTTTGTCGTCAGCAAAATATGCAAAGCTAATTTTAATCCTATTGTGCAAGGCTGTAGATCTGCTTTCACCACATCGATTGGTGAACAAACCTCAAGGACTGTGCTGTTGTGAAACTTCAGTCTGACGTTGATAACAGGAGACGGTTCTGAGTGTATGTTCGCTACTTGATGGAAAAATAACTTTTGAGTCATTTGACCTTGTGGGAAAGCCAAAAAGCAGAAATCACAACATCTAGAGCCATAATATTAGACCTTAAAGCAGTGCTTACCAAACACTGTGCCTCCAGCTGTTGCAAAACTACCACTCCCAGCATGCCCGGACAGCCAAAGGCTGTCCGGGCATGCTGGGAGTGGCAGTTTTGCAACAGCTGGAGGCACAGTGTTTGGAAAACTCTGCCTTAAGGATCACTCCAACTAAAACAAAGATGTTCACATCTTTTGGTAGTACGCTGTGGGTATATGCCAGTATTCCAACTTTTAGGGTTCAATAGACCAAACAAAATCTGTTTGTAATTACATTTCATCTGTTTTACAGCAGTATACATTTTGTTTTCAAAACAGAAGTGTGGCAGACTGCAATACTCTGTTTCATATAAAAGTAGGGTATATGTTTTTTTTTTTTTTTTTTAAAAGGGTATTCCACTATCAAAAAAATAAAAATGTGAATGTTGTTTTAGTAGCAGTAAACATTAAAATAAGTTATACTCAGCTACCCGGATGCCCCGCAGCTCCTAGTGCAATGCCTTCCGAACCTTCGCTTCTCACTGCTTGTTGCTGCTTCCTAGACAAGACTTCGGAGCAGTACCTGCCTCCTTAGCCAATCATTGGTGGAGACATGACACTGCTGCGGCCAGGGGTGACCAGTGACTGACCAGACGCCCTGGCATTCGAGCTAAGGGGGGGGGGGGGGGTGAGGTAGGTATATGTGGCTTGTTTTTTTGTTTTTACTGCCCCAAAGCAACATATCAAAATGTTTTTGTTACTGGAATACCCTTTAAGTGTACGTTCACACGTACAGTATCTGCTGCATATTTTTCCTTCATATTTTGTGCGGCTGATTTTGGAACCCATTAACTTCAATAGATAGCAAAATCAGCTGCAGAAAATATTCAGACAAAATATGTAGTAGATCCTGTACGTATGTATGTATCCTTAGGGTGTATTCTCACATACAGTATCCTGTGCATATTTCATGCGCAGGATTTGAAGCTGTGTTCAGTCATTTAGTTTACAGTGAAAACTGCAGCTTTAAATCCTGCGCATCAAATATGCACAGGATACTGTATGTGTGAATAAACCCTTAAGGACACAGCTATTTGGAGTAGGGATTGACCGATATAGTTTTTTTAGGGCCGATATCGATAATCGGTGCAGGTTAGGGCCGATAGCCGATAACTTATACCGATATTCTGGTATAAGTTATCGGCTATTTAACCCCCTGTGACACCGCTGCAGATCATTGATTTAAAGTGGGTGCTTTAAATCAATGATCTGCAGTGGCTTTTGCGGTGCCATAGGCCGCTGCAGCCACCAACCGCTTCTCTCCCCCTACTTGTCAGGGTGGTCCGGGCCATCCATCCTTCCTTCCTGTAGTGTCCGGGGGCGTTCCGGGTGAAGAGTGAACCGCTCTGGGCTGTCCTTCTTCTCCGGCGGTCATCTTCTCCACTCCGGGGCAGGCTCCGGCCTAGTACGCTGCATAGACGCCGCTGCGCAGTGACGCCCGTGCGCAGCGACGCACCTGACGTCACGGCGTAGCGGCGTCTATGCAGTGTACTAGGCCGGAGCCTGCCCGGAGTGGAGAAGGTGACCGCCGGAGAAGAAGGACAGCCCGGACCGGTTCACTCTCACTCTTCACCCGGAACGCCCCTGGACACTACAGGAAGGAAGGATGGATGGCCCGGACCACCCCCATTACGGGTAAGTTTAATTTTTTTATTGACTCGGAGGGTGGGGGAGGGGCCCGACCGGTATAGCGGTATGGGCAAAAATCCATACTGGTATACCGCCCAGCATCACGGTGGGGGGTGCGGTGCGGGGGAGGGGGGTGCGGGCGGCGGGGCATTATCGGCAAGGTAATTGCTGATACCGATAATGCCCAAAATTCTGATTATCGGCCATACCGATAATCGGTCGATCCCTAATTTGGAGCATTGAGGACAAAGGAATGTTTTATTTTTTTTGCTATTCCATTCTGAGAGCCATAACTTTCTGATTTTTCAGGGCTTGTTTTTGATGGCAGCATTTTGGGGTCCATATAATGTGTTGTTAAAACCTATATTCTTTGGAGGAAAAGTATGGACAAAAAACAGCAGTTTCACCATTGGTTGTTTTTTTTTTCCATTTGTACCATTTTGTGGTACACAGGACTTGTATAACTTCCTTAAAGGGGTTTACCAGAAAAAATGTCAGTCAAAAATAAGTTTTTTTTAGTTTATTTTTTTCAGTTTCCATTGGTACCATTTTGTGGTATGTAGGTCTTATATCACTTCCTTAACCCCTTAAGGACCACGGGTTTTTCCGTTTTTGCACTTTTGTTTTTTCCTCCTAACCTTTTAAAAATCATAACTCTTTCAATTTTGCACCCAAAATTCCATATGATGGCTTTGCAGTGACATAAGTAATTTTACCCAAAAATCTACGGCGAAGCGGAAAAAAATCATCGTGCGATGAAATTGAAGAAAAAAATGCCATTTTGGGGGCTTCCGTTTCTACGCAGTACATTTTTTGGTAAAAATGACACCTTATTATTCTCTAGGTCCGTACGATTAAAATGATACCCTACTTATATAGGTTTGATTTTGTCGTACTTCTGGAAAAAATCATAACTACATTCAGGAAAATTAATACGTTTAAATTTGTCATATTCTGACCCCTATAACTTTTTTATTTTACCGCGTACTGGCCAGTATGAGGGCTCATTTCTTGCGCCGTGATCTGAAGTTTTTATCGGTACAATTTTTGTATTGATCTGACTTTTTAACCTCTTTAGGACATAGGACGTTCTCTAACGTCCCCGCTACCTGGGCTTTAATGCCCAAGAACGTTAGAGAACGTCCTGTTGTATTTCCGGTCTCTGCCGCGCTCCGGGCAGAGATCGGAAGCGGATGCCTGCTGAAATGCTTCAGCAGGCATCCAGGACAAACGCCGAGGGGGGCCATGTAGGCCCCTCATGTCGGCGATCGCCGCAAATCGCGAGGGAAATCGCCCCTGCGATCTGCGGCGATACTGGGCTGATCGGGTCTCTGGGACCCAACCGCCCGGTAATTTTGCATGATCCCGGTTGTCACAGACGTGCAATTACTTCCTCCCGCCCTGCCCGGTCCCTGGAAGTCCGGAGAGGATGGGAGGAAGACCGGAGGACGCAGCACTTGCCTTGTCCCTGAAGACCCGGATCCCGGCGATGAAGGCGGCGGCGGCGACAGGTGAGTTCCTCTTCAGTCGCGGTCGGGCCCTTTACAGCAACGCACATCGCCGTAAAGCGACATGCATTGCTGTAATGGGACCCTGTATAGTACAACTCCCAGCATGCTAAGCCAGGCGTCTGGGCATGCTGGGAGTTGCAGTTTTGCAACATCTGGAGGTCCACAGTTTGGAGACCACTGTGCCCTTCCAGATGTTGCAAAACTACACATCCTCAGTATGCCCTTACTGTTCAGGCATGCTGGAAGTTGTAGTTCTGTAACATCTGGCCCTTCAGATGTTGCAGAACTACAACTCCCAGCATGCCTGGACAGTTTTGGCATACTGGGAGTTGTAGTTTTGTAACATCTGGAAGCGCACAGATTGGGAACCACTGTATTAGTGGTCTATAAACTGTAGTCCTCCAGATGTTGCAAAACTACAACTCCAAGCATGCTGGGAGTTGTAGTTCGGCAACATCTGGCTCTAAAGAGCAGCATGCCTGAGAATGTTTGGGAGTTGGGGTTTTGCAACAACTGGAGGCACACTGGTTGGGAAACATTGTTTGTTTCCTAACTCAGTGTTTCCCAACCCGTGTGCCTCCAGCTGTTGCAAAACTATAACTACCAGCATGCACTGATAGACTGTGAATGCTGGGAGTTGTAGTTTTGCAACAGCTGGAGGCCCCCCCCCTGTGAATATTCAGGGTACATTCACATGGGCAGGGGGCTTACAGTGAGTATCAGGCTGCAAGTTTGCAATGCAGCAAATTTTGCGCAGCAGCTCAAACTCGCAGCGGGAAACTCGCTGTAATCCCCCGCCCATGTGACTGTACCCTAAAAACACTACACTAACACAAAATAAAATAAAAAGTAAAAAATACTACATATACACATACCCCTACACAGTCCTCCTCCCCAATAAAAATGAAAAACCTCTGGTACGCCACTGTTTCCAAAATGGAGCCTCCAACTGTTGCAAAACATCAACTCCCAGTATTGCCGGACAGCCGTTGACTGTCCAAGCATGCTGGGACTTTTACAACAGCTGGAGGCACCCTATTTGGGAATCACTGGCGTAGAATACCCCTATGTCCACCCCTATGCAAATCCCTAATTCAGGCCTCAAATGCACATGGCGCTCTCACTTTGGAGCCCTGTCGTATTTCAAGGCAACAGTTTAGGGTCACATATGGGGTATCGCCGTACTCGGGAGAAATTGTGTTACAAATTTTGTGGGGCTTTTTCTCCTTTAACCCCTTATGAAAAGGTGAAGTTGGGGTCTACAACAGCATGTTAGTGTAAAAAAATTAATTTTTTACACTAACACGCTGGTGTTGCCCTATACTGTTCATTTTGACAAGAGATAAAAGGGAAAAAAGCTCCCCAAACTTTGTAATGCAATTTCTCCTGACTACTGCGATACCCCATATGTGGGCGCAAAGTGCTCTGGGGGTGCACAACAAGGCCCAGAAGGGAGAGTGCACCATGTACATTTGAGGTGATTTGCACAGGAGTGGCTGATTGTTACAGCAGTTTTGACAAACGCAAAAAAAAAAAAAAAGCACATGTGACCCCATTTTGGAAACTACACCCCCTCACGAAATGTAATGAGGGGTACAGTGAGAATTTACACCCCACTGGTGTCTGACAGATCTTTGGAAAATAAAAAATTTTGTACAGCCCACTGTTCCAAAGATCTGACAGACACCAGTGGGGGGTAAATGCTCACTGTACCCCTTGTTACGTTCCTCAAGGGGTCTAGTTTCCAAAATGGTATGCCATGTGGGAATTTTTGCTGTCCTGGCACCACAGGGGCTTCCTAAATGCGACATGCCCCCCGAGCAAAATTTGCTCTCCAAAAGCCAAATATGACTCCTTCTCTTCTGAGCATTGTAGTTTGCCCTTAGTGCACTTCAAGTCCACTGACCTTCATACTCAGAAGAGATGGGGTTACAGATTTTGGGGGGTCTTTTCTGCTATTAACCCTTGCAAAAATGTGAAATTTGGGGGGAAACACATTTTAGTGAAAATTTTTTTTTTTTTTTTTACATATGCAAAAGTCGTGAAACCCCTGTGGGGTATTAAGGCTCACTGTATTCCTTGTTACGTTCCTCAAGAGGTCTAGTTTCCAAAATGGTATTCCATGTGTTTTGTTTTTTTTGCTGTTCCGGCACCATAGGGGCTTCCTAAATGCAACATGCCCCCCGACCAAAATTTGCTCTCAAAAAGCCAAATATGACTCCTTCTCTTCTGAGCATTGTAGTTCGCCCGTAGTGCACTTCAGGTCAACTTATGGGGTACCTCCATACTCAGAAGAGATGGGGTTACAAATTTTGGGGGGTATTTTCTGCTATTAACCCTTGCAAAAATGTGAAATTTGGGGGGAAACACACATTTTAGTGGAAATTTTTTTTTTTTTTACATATGCAAAAGTCGTGAAACACCTGTGGGGTATTAAGGTTCACGTTACCCCTTGTTACGTTCCCCAAGGGGTCTAGTTTCCTAAATGGTATGCCATGTGTTTTTTTTTTTTGCTGTTCTGGCACCATAGGGGCTTCCTAAATGCAACATGCCCCCAAAAACCATTTCAGAAAAACTTACTCTCCAAAATCCCCTTGTTGCTCCTTCACTTCTGAGCCCTCTACTGCACCCGCCGAACAATTTACATAGGCATATGAGGTATGTGCTTACTCGAGAGAAATTGGGCTACAAATATAAGTATACATTTTCTCCTTTTACCCCTTGTAAAAATAAAAAAATTGGGTCTACAAGAACATGCGAGTGTAAAAAATGAAGATTGTGAATTTTCTCCTTCACTTTGCTGCTATTCCTGTGAAACACCTAAAGGGTTAAAACGCTGACTGAATGTAATTTTGAATACTTTGGGGGGTGCATTTTTTATAATGGGGTCATTTGTGGGGTATTTCTAATATGAAGACCCTTCAAATCTACTTCAAACCTGAACTGGTCCCTGAAAAATAGTGAGTTTGAAAATTTTGTGAAAAATTTGAAAATTGCTGCTGAGCTTTGAAGCCCTCTGGTGTCTTTCAAAAGTAAAAGCTTGTCAATTTTATGATGCAAACATAAAGAAGACATATTGTGTATGTGAATAAAAAATTTTTTTTATTTGTAATATCCATTTTACTATAAACAGAGAGCTTCAAAGTTAGAAAAATGCTAAATTTTCTATTTTTTTCATCAAATTTTAGAATTTTTCACAAAAAAACGATGCAAGTATCGACAAAATTTTACCAATAACATAAAGTAGAATATGTCACGAAAAAACAATCTCGGAATCAGAATGATAAGTAAAAGCATCCCCGAGTTATTAATGCTTAAAGTGACAGTGGTCAGATGTTCAAAAAACGCTCTGGTCCTAATGTGTAAAATGGCCTGGTCCTTAAGGGGTTAATGACCTTTATTAACTTTATTTTTAATTTTTATTTTTGCAGTGTTATAGCTCCCATAGGGAGTGTTAAAGCTCCCATAGCTTTGCATTGATTAGTGTTATCGGTGGTCGATTGCTCAAGCCTGCATCTTGGGCTTGGAAAAATCAGACGCCAAACGGATGCGCAGGAGGAAGGTAAGGCACTCTCCTGCTGCGTCCTAGCTGATCAGCCCCACTGAGCAGCCGGGAAGCTTTTACTTTCATTTTAGACGCGGTGTTCAACTTTGAACGCCGCATCTAAAAGGTTAATAGCTTGCGGCACCACGATCGCTGCCGCGCTTTATTAGCCCCGGGTCCCGGCATGAGTTACATACCGGGACCGACCCGATAGGACATGGGGTCACCACGTGACCCTGCGTTATATCGCGGGAGCCGGCCAAGGACGTAAATATACGTCCTTGGTCGTTAAGGGGTAAAAGGAGGACTGCATACTTACCTCCCTTACTCTCCTGGTGCTGCCAATGTCAGATCTTGCAGTCCTTGCTGTCCTTCTGTTCTGCCAGCTTTAGGTGACCTCCTGCTCAGCTCTATGATTGGCTGAGCAGGGAGTAACATGTCATCAGAAGGTATAAAAACACAGGAGTGTGGACCAGAAGATCTGACAGCTGCAGTGCCAGGGGAGTGAGGGGAGATAAGTATGTGAGCATTTGTTTTAATGCAGGGGGAGGCACACACTATTTGACATTTCCTAAAAAGCTGCTTTAAAATGTTGTCCTAAACACTAAAGATTGAGTATCTGTGGGATGTGCTTGAAAAACAAGTTTGATCCATTGCTCCTCACATAGGACTTTAAGGATTTGTTGCTTATGACTTGGCATGGATTCTACAAGACCTCTGTAAAATCTGTCTCCATGACTGGTCAGAGCCATCTACAATAGTTTAGGTTAGTTTATTTTTTGGGGAATTCAGACATGAATTATATCCTTCCTTGTCAGAATCTTGTAAAAGGCCACAAAAGATTGAGTACTGGGATAAAGATTGCCTGGTATTGAAGCATTCCCGCTCCTTCTCCTTTAAGCTATATCAAAGCACACAGTCCCTGTACTTCTGTGTTATGGAATTGTAGTGACATATTTTTACATGGTACTTTTTAGGAAGAATACCTTTTGTAATATGCCACATTTTCTTCTCTATGAATCCCTGATGAAATCTTAAGACATAAGATGATCTGGTTGTGTGCAGAAGGCCACATAAATAATAAAGCTCTATTCATGTGTTTTTTTTAAGACTCCATCCCACTGCCGTCATATTTGAGGTGAGAAATAATCCTGTATGCATCAATATTCTTGTCATCGCTGTTGGTATCATCAGATGTCAACAGATCCTAGATTTATGTCGATGACCATTAGCCTATTCAGCTGCTGTTTATCTGTAGATCATTGGAGACTTTCACCAGGACAGTGCCCCCGGTCTCATAGTCATGAAATAAGGCTTTGCGTTGAAAGGTACTGTTTTCATCACAAAAATAGGTACTTATGAAATGGGATGTGTATCCTAGTGGCATTGACCTTTGTTTAAAAAAAATACAGGATCCAGATGAATCTGTTCAGAATCAGGACAGCAAAATGAAAGCCTTTTTGTGTCCTGTTGCATCCTATTTTTTATTTTTTTTTGTAAATTTGCCCAACAAAAAAAGCTGTACCTTTTTAACAGGATGCAAAAATTATAAATAAACCAAATTCGGCCTCTGTATTACAGATAGATGCAGCATTTGTACCTTTTGAGTCCTTACATATATAATTTAAAAAGCCCAGGACAAGCCAACATTTGTTGTAATGTGTGTGTACAGGAGTATATATTTGATAATTGCCAAGTAACATATATTTCTGTATCAGACTGTTGTTATGACTAGTGTTGAGCATGAATATTTATAATGTGAATTTTTATCACGAATATGGGCACTTCGTGATTTTGGGAATATTTAGAATATAGTGCTATGTATTCGTAATGACGAATATTCGTTTTGTTCACATGTAAACGTTTATGCAAATTTCCCATGCAAATTTTCGTGGTTTTTTTCCCACATGCAAATTTTCGCATGGGAAAATAAAAGTGAATGAACATAATCGTCAATATATTTGCGCAATATCGCAAATTTGAATATAGCCCTTCGGCTCATCACTACTTATGACATCTATGTGGTAGCAGAATATAAAGTATAACATTGACCACCAGATGTTGCTAAACTACAACCCCCTGCATGCCCAGATAGAGAACTGCTGTCAGAGTATGCTGGGAGCAGTATGAAGTAGGGATCGACCGATATCGTTTTTTTTAGGGCCGATACCAATAATCGGTGCAGGTTAGGGCCGATAACTTATACCGATATTCCGGTATAAGTTATCGGCTATTTAACCCCCTGCGACGCCGCTGCAGATCATTGATTTAAAGTGGGCGCTTTAAATCAATGATCTGCAGTGGCTTTTGCGGGGCCATAGGCCGCCACCGCCACCCGCTTCTCTCTCCCTACCTGTCAGGGTGGTCCGGGCCATCCATCCTTCCTTCCTGTAGTGTCCGGGGGCGTTCCGGGTGAAGAGTGAACCGGCCCGGGCTGTCCTTCTTCTCCGGCGGTCATCTTCTCCACTCTGGGCAGCCTCCGGCCTAGTACGCTGCATAGACGCCGCTGCGCAGTGACGCCCGTGCGCAGCGACGCACCTGGCGTCACGGCGTAGCGGCATCTATGCAGCTACTAGGCCAGAGCCTGCCCGGAGTGGAGAAGATGACCGCCGGAGAAGGACAGCCCGGACCGGTTCACTCTTCACCCGGGACGCCCCTGGACACTACAGGAAGGAAGGATGGATGGCCCGGACCACCCCCATTACGGGTAAGTTTAATTTTTTTATTGACTCGGAGGGTGGGGGAGGGGCCCGACCGGTATAGCGGTATGGGCAAAAATCCATACCGGTATACCGCCCAGCATCACGGTGGGGGGTGTGACGCGGTGAGGTGGGTCGCGGGTGCGGTGCGGCGGGTCGGGGGGTGGCGGTCGCGGTGCGGTGGGGGCGGTGCGGGGCATTATCGGCTTATCAGCAAGGTTAATTGCCGATACCGGTAATGCCCAAAATCGTGATTATCGGCCGATAATATCGGCCATACCGATAATCGGTCGATCCCTAGTATGAAGTATAGTATCTTGCAAACAGAAAAGCTAGTGATTTGTGCTGGCTGAACCGATTACTGTATCGAGGCCTCCCAACTCCCCTGACCACAGATGTCGAGATAGAGAAGGATAGGGAATATTGGATTTCAACGCCACAATACTCGACTGGAGGAGTCTGGCAGCGGCCCTCTCACCATTAAGCACACAAGCACGTCCAGTCCAGCCGAGCATGCATGTGTGTATGTGAGGGATCAGCATTGTTTTTGGCTAAAGGAGCATTTAAAGAGGTTTAGAGATTAGCAAATTAGTATTCCCTCTTTTCCTTTTTTTAAAAATTTGGAGAAGATTTCCACAGTTTCTGGCCAGAACGTGACTTATTTTTTAATCATATTCAACCACTATAACAATTTTAAAGGATTCATTAGAAAAAATGTTGTTGTTTCTGTTTCTTGTTTCATTTGTCCTCGTGGTAGTTACAAACCTTACAAGTTATGATAACCTGCTACAAGATTTTTTTTTTTACAGTTTCAAAGAAAACAAAGTCGTGCATGATAATTTGTCTCTTTCGTCATGTAAAACCACATAGACAATAGGCCGTCTCAATGTTTACGCAGGAGATGAATTCCCTTTTGCAGACGTACTATACGGTAGTAATACGGTTAAGAGCTGTGGCTCAAGGAAACCGCAGCACGAACAGTGTGAGTGATGTGGAAGTTGTGCAATTGTAGAACAGTGTTATTTAAATAATGGTTTGGTAATGTGCCAATTTTTTTTATTTTATTAAATATCTTTTTGATACTCTTGCATTTTTATGAAAAAGTGCATCTAGGGCTATTTTTTTAAAATTTTAAATAAATCTGCTTGTGGCTCAGTTCTTTGACTATTTCCTTTAGTTAGGAAGGTAATACCTCCTAAAAAGGAGGCTTCAACACATGCTGTTTAATAGGCCTACTGTGGCATATGTCAGCCATATACGACTTCATTGTATACCTTTGTATATTAAGGGGCTTTGCCATAGAGACATACTATTAAAGTGTCCGCTTGTCATGAGCTAGTGCATGGGGCCCTGTGGCTAGGTTCGGTGTATGGGCCAGGAACACCATTACATCATCATTTGTAATGCACATTGGAAGCTTCAGGGTCTATTCACACGGCAGAATTCCTGCTTGCAGAATTCCGCCTCAGATTAAAACCCATAGACTTCTATGGGATTCCGCACTCCCATTCACACTCCTGAATTTCCGCTTGCGGAAATTCAGAAGTGTGAATGGGAGTGCAGAATCCCATAGAAGTCTATGGACTTTAATTTGAGGTGGAACTCCGCAAAAGGAGATTCTGCCGTATGAATAGACCCTTAAACTGCCAGAAGACAATGCTTCAAGAGAGTGAAGATAGGGCACTTGTAAAGTGGAATTCTAAAGATTAATCTGCAAAGCCCCTGAGAGAGAAATATATTTAATCCTGCTACAGTTAAAGGGGGGGGGGGGCGTGGCCTGGACGCTGTGCTGTAGGAGTTCAATGCGGAGCTCCTGTTTCCTAGCATCCTGCCTCCATCCTGGACCCCAGAATCCTACCGCAGAGGCTCCGGAACCACAGTGGATCGCTGGGCTCCATTATGCCAGCCAACAAAAGCGGTGCAGCAGCTGCCACTAAGTTGCAAAGCTTCGCACGCGGCCCGAACCAAGATGGCGCCGATTCCTCTCCTGCTGCTCTTAATGGCTCTCTGGCACTCTCTGCCCTCTCAGCTATATCGGGAGAGCCGACTCTCAGAGACGTCTCTGCACGACTACTGGCGGCTATCACCATGTGTAAAACCTCCCTCACGGGTATGTTAGAGGGGGTGAAGGTAGACATAGGCCTGCTACGGCAAGACCTCCACAACCTCCGAGACCGGGTGAGACAGGCTGAAGACCGCATCTCTTCTGTGGAGGACTCTGTGGCGCCCTTACCTGCTGCTATTACTGATCTGGAGCGCACTGCGTCACAGTGGCGGGAGAAGGCAGACGACAGTGGCGGGAGAAGGCGACGGAGAATCGGGGAATCGAGGAACAATCTCCGTATTGTCGGCCTTCCTGAATGCTCGGAGGGCCAAGATCCCGGCTCTTTTGTGGAGAAATGGCTTCGGGAGCTCCTCCCAGATGCTCCCTTCACCACGACCTTTGCTGTAGAACCGACTCGCCCTCTCCCACCTGGGGCTCCTCCGAGACCGCTGCTGGCCAGAATGCTTAACTGCAATGATCGGGATATTGCCTTGCGACTGCTGCGTCGCATGCCTGAACTCACCTTCAATGGCTCCCCGGTGTCTATCTTTCCCGACTTCTCCCCAGATCTCCAAAAGAAGCGTGCCACCTTTCAAGCTGTGAAGCGCAGGTTGCGGGAAATGGTGGTCCCCTACTCCATGGTATACCCGGCTCGGGTGCGGGTGGTGGACGGTGAGAGGGCCATCTTCTTTCTCTCCCCGCAGGAGGCGCAATGCTCGACACTGAGGCTTGCAATTCGTTCCTGGCCCTGGCCCTGCCGGCCTTTGAGATGTTCAGACCCTCCAGTGGCCTACGTTTAAAACGGACCTGCCCAGGACATTGATTACTGTTTCCCGATGGGACCCTGCATCCATTCTACTTCACCCCTGTCCATGTCCCTTCCCTCCCTTCCTTCCTTCCGGTTGGCCATCCTTCCTTCCCCCATTCCCCTGGTGCTACCACCCACATTCTGACCCTGTCTGAACTCCATGACCCATGGTCCAATCTCCCAGCTGCACATTTTTTTTCAGTGACTTTGTGGATTATTGCGTCTGCTACCCTTGCCTCTCCTGTTCTCCCTGGCCCCATGGACTTCCCCACTCTCCACGCCTGTGGCAACCCCACCGACCCCCCCCCCCGCTTCTGTCCTTGTCCCCCATATTGGACTTCCACCCACCGGGACCTGTGCTCCTCATCCCCTGGACATCCCCGATTACACGGTTTCATTTGTTTTCTTATGCATGAGTACTGGTTGAATACTGAGAGCTCCATGGCCTGGGCTGGCGTTGTCCCTGACCACTCGGAGCTTTCCGCTGTGCCCTGTTCCCCGTTCTCTGCTGGACTCGGTGCTGTCTGGCCCCTTATACGGCTATGCCCTCTTTATGTTATTGGGTTCTCAATCCTCTGACGACATCACCCTTAATACCTGATAGATTTGTGTGGGATCCCACGTATTCTTATTTTTTAATAACACTGATTCCCCCCCCCGTATTGTACATTGTTACTTGGCCTTAGGCCTATGGCCTTATTCATACTGCATTTGTTTTATGTTCCTTTGTTTTGTCCTTGTCTTTTGTTTGTTGTTTGTCCAGTTGTATGTTGGTCCTGGTCTGACTGTCCGTACTTCTGTGCTTTCCTTCCCCCCCCCCCCCCCCTTCTTTTCCACTTTTTCTCCATTCCCTCCTTACCCTCTTGCTCTGGCTCCTTATCTTCACTCTGTCTGTTTCTACTCGCTGTTTCTTTGATCTGTTTCACATCTCACCTATGGTGACCGTTAGATGCCTATCGTGGAACGTGAGGGGTATTGGCTGCCCACGTAAGCGCTCCCTGGTCTATGCGACTATTCGTAAGTACCAACCTTCCATAGTTTGTTTACAGGAGACGCACCTGATTGCTTCTAATACCCGGTGGCTATCCCGCCCATGGGTGCAATGGACATTGCATTCATGCCACACTTCACATTCTAGGGGGGTTTCCTTCATGATACACAAGCCCCTGAGGTGGGAGGTGAGACACACTGAGGTTGATCCCGTGGGTAGATTTGTGTTCATCTCCTCCCTCATCGATAATTTACCTTACACTCTCTTGGGCATATATATCCCTACCCCTGGCGCTCTGTCGGTTTTACATCAGGCTGTGGTTTTTGCTGCTTCCTTCCCTGGGGCTAAAGTTATTTGCATGGGTGACTTTAATAATGTGCTGGATCTGGCTATGGATAGGCGAGGGAATGGTGCTGTCGCCACTCCCTCATTTTCCCCGTTGCATGCTTTGACTCAGGAACTGGGATGGAGGGACATTTTTAGACATATGTACCCCAGTGCACGCACATATTCCTGCCAGGCTGCCAGTAATAACTCCCTCTCCCGCATCGATATGATCTTTGGGAGTCTGTCCGTACTCCCTCTAGTGCAAGTTATAGCTTATGTGACTCGGGGGGGTTCTGACCACTCCCCCCTGTTGACATTACTGGTTCCTGGCCCCCCTACTGTCAACAACTGGAGACTGAACCCCTACTGGTTGTCCTTGTTTGGCCCCCATGATGGTATCCCCGTTCAGCTGTTTATGTTCTTCACTGACCACAGGGACGTGAGTGATCGTTTGCTGGTGTGGGAGACGACCAAGGCATTTCTACGGGGGTGCTTGCAATCCACCATTTCCTACATTAAGCGAGAGTCGATGAGGGAGGAGTCTGAGCTGGGGGATCGCTGTGCTGAGCTGGAGAGGATATACGTATCTGACCCGACTGACGGTAACAAGTCCCTATGGCTACAGGCTGGAAGACTGTACCTCCACTGTCTTCAGGAAAAAGAGGCCCGTAAACTTTTCTTTAACCGACAGGTGGCCTTTGAGCTGGGGAATCAGTCTAGTAAACTATTAGCCCATCTTATTCACCAAAATTCTATGTCCCCGACGGTCTTACAGATTCGCTCGGCGGATGGATCTCTGTTGTCCTCTACCTCCCAAATCTCCAACAGATTTGTCTCTTTCTATTCTGATTTATACACCTCTCAGGCCACCTACTCCCCACAGGACCTTTCTGACTATCTTGACTCTATTGTTTTCCCTAGACTGACTTCTGACGGTATGTCCTCTCTAGAATCAGACTTCACTGTGGAGGAGCTTGAAGATGCCTTGGGTGCCCTAGCGAGAGGTAAGTCGGCGGGCCCTGATGGCATCCCAGTAGATGTTTACCAGCAGTACGAGGAGCAGCTGGCTCCGGTGCTGCTGAACATGTATAATGCTGCCTTTGCTGCTAATAACCTCCCTGACTCGTTTTATGATGTCTCCATTGTAGTTATTTTTAAACCAGATAAATTCCCTCTGGAATGCACTTCATACAGACCTATATCCCTTCTTAATTTAGATTATAAACTCCTCGCCAAAATGCTTGCTACCAGACTTAATCGTACTATTTTAGATATTATACATACTGACCAGTCTGGATTCCGGGCAGGTACACCTCTAATAACATCCGCAGGGTGCAGGTGCTTACACAGATTGGGGCTACTGGGAGGGAGGACTGGGCTCTAGCCTCCCTAGACACGGCAAAGGCATTTGATTCCGTTGAATGGCCTTTCCTGCTGGCAGTCCTTAAAAGGTTTGGGTTTGGCCCTAACTTCATTAAATGGATTTCCCTCCTTTACAGGTCCCCGAGAGCATGCATGTCTATCAATGGTGCTCTTTCTCCATATTCCACACTGGGTAGGGGTACCCGTCAGGGCTGCCCTATCTCTCCCATTTTATTCGCCATTGCTATAGAACCCCTAGCTCTGCAAATCCGTCAACATCCGGATTATACGGGTATCCGCATTGGCTCAAGGGAGGATAGGGTAGGCCTGTACGCTGACAACCTGATTCTTTTCTTGTCTAATCCCACTGACACATTGGCCTTAGGTATAGACTTGATAGATAGGTTTGGGGTTTACTCGGACTTGAAAATCAACTGGGGTAAATCAGTATACATGCCATTGAGAGACTCGCCAGTGGGTCGCCAGTTATTGGGTCTGAAAGTGGTGGATCTGTTTAAGTATTTGGGGATTATCATAAACAGGCGTTTTGGAGAGGACCATCAGACGAACATCATGCCTTTGCTCCCCTATGTTCGGGACAAATTCAGGGTCTGGGCCACACTACCACTCTCAGTGGCGGGACGAATCAATCTCATTAAGATGGTGATCCTCCCCAAATGCCTCTATTTACTGGAACATGCTTCATCTGCAGTGCCTGTATCTTTCTTTAAACAGCTTCACTCCCTTTTCCTTTGTTTATATGGGGATGCAATAGATCCAAATTGAAGTTGGCTACCCTACAACGGGCCAGAAGCCGAGGGGGTATGTCACTCCCTGATCTACAACTATACTATATGGCCGGGCAGCTCCGGTACCTTAGACACTGGGTCTCTCCTCTCCCTTTCCCTAATAGTGAACACCACCTAGCCCATTACTTACATATGTCTCATTTGTGGCCTGTACTGGAGGGTAAGATTGGCCAGGGGGGCACATGGTTGCCGCTACATAAGCTGGCTTTCAAACTTTGGAACTCGACCAAACGACTGTATGTGTATACTGACAATGTCTTGGACCGGCAGCTGTGGCATGACCCCACGTTGCCGCACTTTTCTACCCAAATTGACCCGCAATTTTGGAGATCCCATGGAGTGATCTCTATTGGAGATATTCATGACGGTAACTCTTTTAGGGACTTCCAGTACTTTCAAAACGAAAGGGCTGTTCCCCGACAGTCCTTTTTCCGATATCTCCAGCTCAGACACGCCTTCCATATGCAATTTCCCAGACCCAGTGCTCCGTTCTCGCGCATCCCGATTATAGGAGCGTTTGCCACTCAGGGCCCCAGGGGTCTTATCTCCACCCTGTATACTGCTTTGCTAGATGCCAAAATGTTAACTGAACCACTGTCGGTGGAGGTGCGGTGGAGGGCGTGTGTAGCTGGTCTGGCAGAGGAGGTGTGGGATGAAGCTCTATCCTCCCATCTTTATGTTTCTCCTTCTTTAAATAATTGTCTGGTCCAGCTGTACATGTTCCACCAGTCGTACCTCACCCCGATCCGCCTGGTGAGGATGTCACCTCTTGTCACCGTTGTGGGGCTCTTGACTCGGATTACATGCATATGATGTGGTCCTGCCACTTCATTAGCTCGTTCTGGTCGGAAGTGATACAATTTATTAGTATGTTGATGCAATGCCCTGTCCCTTTACTTCCTAAATATTGCCTTTTAGGCCTATTTGATGAGGAGCAGTGGACGCCTACAGAGATAGTGTTTCTCAGGGAAGTTCTGTTTCTTGCCAGCAAGGCCATAGCTTTGCGCTGGATGGACCCTAGGGCACCCACACTAGCGGGATGGAAGGCTCTTGTCAATACCACGGTGAACTATGAGTATCTTGTATACAAACATCGTAAAAATCCCACTAAATTTCATAAAATATGGGCTACTTGGTGTGCCTTCCCTCATGCACATTACACAATACCCAGATTTCTAGCCACTAGAGACCAGCTTACATCTAGCTCCTCTCTGTAATCTTCCTCTCCTTCTCTCCCCCCCCCTTTTTTCCCCCTTCTCTCCTTCTTCTTCCACCCTCCTTCCCTTTCTTCTTTTTCCTCCGCTTCCACTTTTCTTTCTTCTCCCCCTTCTCTTCGGTCAGTCAGCCAATGTCTACCGGTTTGGTGTTGATTGTTAGTCGTGTCTAGGTCTTTGTCTTCCCCCTCCCAGGTTATTTTGTTCCCACTGAAAGTGGTTGGTTTTTATATGTGAGTTAGTATTGTGGTTCGTTGCTACTGTAATTGCTATTTTCCTGATAACTTGACATTTTGCTTCCCGACGTGACGGTCGGAGCGTATTCGAATGACAAATTGTACGCTTGTGTATTCTGTTTACATCATTCCTTTATTATGCAATTACATCGCAATAAAAACAGTTTAAAAAAAAAGGGGTACTCCACCCCTAGACATCTTATCCCCTATCCAGCAGCGGGACCCCCTTGATCAGACATCCTAGGGGCGGAGTACCCCTTTAATACAATTTAAAAAAGCAACAACATCCCATACTTACCCAATGTGAATCCAGTGTTACATCACGTTCTGAACTAAACATATATTAGAAAACTGATATTTGTGAGATGTAACCTGTGTCTTCTACTTGTGAGCTTAGATTTGCTTTGGACTTGATAAAGGGAGGAATCCCGAAAGGTTGTCTCTACAAAATGCTGTTAGTCCAATAAAAAAGGTATTACAAGATACTGCAACATTTTATGATTTGCATTTAGAAAACTGATACATTTTTGCATCATCAGTTCTATAGTCGTACACGTATAAAGAGAATATTACTTTTCTGTTACATCTTTGTTATAAGGTGGTGTCAATGAAAGCTAAAATGCAGACGTTGTCCAGGTTAACATGCACCATAACACTGTTAACAGGAACAGACCCTTACTCACTCGAATGATATAAAGGAAAAGTTTACTGCTGACAGTGAATTGAGGCAGATACAGTGTGACATAAAACAGATTGCCTCTAACCAGCGAAGTCTTGGATCACTTCCTGATGACCATTGGGCTGGGGATTTTTTGTGCACATAGGGGGGTATTTATCATCTGATTTATGTTTTAGTTTTTTTTTCGTAACTTTGGCGCCAAAGTTTGGTGCATTCTCTCCACTGTCATTTTTTAAACTTTCTCAAAGTCACCCGGTCCTGTGTGTGATTTTTACTTTGGCCAGTAATTCATCATTTGCGCCTTTTTTTGTTTTTGTTTTTTTGGCGCAATTCACAGCCAGGAAATTTTGTACATGGAAAACACACATAGCAATTTCAGAAAATGTAAAGGCGTCAAAATACATAAAAAAAATTTTTTTTTGTCAAAGCAGCGACACCTCCGGGGCTGCGTAATACTATTCTACCACATAGTTGTGATCGGGGCTTACACATTCGTTCTCGTGATAACAATGATATATACTTACTTGTTATGTACACATTATGACTTAACCTATTGGTCTGAGATGTGCCCGATGACTGTGACGGAGGCCATACCTTAAGAGGGCATGCCCTGTAATGGATGAAATGAAGAATAAAAGAGGAAAAAGAGAGGGAGGGTTGGGAGGGGTCCGCAAACGTCACGAACAGCCCACTGATAGGAGGTAGGGGCGTTATATACCCCTGCCCACAACCCTATGTGCCGCCTGATGTGCGAGGGGGGTGGAGATGTTACCGCCCCTCTCACAAATACAGCCTTACTAGGCTTCACACTTGTGATTGGGGCTTACACATTCGTACTCGTGATAACAATGATATATACTTACTTGTTATGTACACATTATGACTTAACCTATCGGTCTGAGATGTGCCCGATGACCGCGACGGAGGCCATACCTTAAGAGGGCAAAAAGTAAATCTAGTAGGGAATTAAATGTAATCAAGGACCAAAGCCCCTACCCTAGCACTGACCAAGATAAAGCTCTGATATTGAGATGGAATTGGTGAAGCGAACTGACTGACCCAGGAATCGATGCCTGAAAACTGAAGAGGGTTGTAGTCATGCCCACCCCCGACCGAAACCAGAGTTGGCACTTGAGCAAGGTCAGGCCAAACCCCCAGCCGATGTCTGCTTGTAGTATGCTGCCTAATATCAGTGCGGGAGTGAAACACTGTGTCCCATCATGTTCCTGCTAATGAGTGGCAAAATATATAACTGTAAGCATATACGCACAACCACCACCCCTTGACTACCCTTGGTGGTGAACAGCCGAATTGCCTGTAGATCAAACAATCTCCGAACAACTTACCTGAAAACTAAGCCAACCCAATGCCCCATTCCTAACACCACTGTCTCATGAGTGGTGTCCCACTGCGAGTGACCCACTAGCTATCCTGTCTGTAATTTGCCTACCCAAATGTACCTGCAGACACTACCGCTCTGTGCCTGAGCCGTCATGCCCACAAGCTGGACAATTGTGCAAATGATAATGCCGGTGAAGCAGGCGCTAATAGGGCCGTCGACCGTGTGAATGGACTCTGCTGGAAACGTGTTGGTGACAACCTGTGTGGTGTATCCCCTGGCAGACGTGTTGTCACACATGGTGACCCCATGTTGCTCTTGCCCACCCGTGGTCTATTGCTTTGTGACGGTGTCAGTAGTGTAGACCTGCGTGAGCCTTACCCTGCGGACATGGCAGGCATGAAGGGTGACAAAACCTATCTCGGAATGTTGCTCTGAAGACGTGTCAGTAACAATACCTGCGTGGCAACTTCCCCTGCAGATGTGGCAGGCATAAACAGGTAAGCAACCACCTATGTGTCATAACGTTATTGCTCTGAAAACGTGTCAGTAACAATAACCTGCGTGGTGCATCCCCCTGCAGACATGGCAGGCATCACAGGTAAACAACCATCGATGCGTCGTGATGTCCTTGCTCTGAAGACATGTCAGTAACAATAACCTGCGTGATACCTCCCCTGCAGATGTGGCAGGCATGCCTGGTAAACAACCACCTGTGTGTTGTAATGTTATTGCTCTGAAGACGTGTCAGTAACAATAACCTGCGTGGTACATCCCCCTGCAGATGTGGCAGGCATGCCTGGTAAACAACCACCTGTGTGTTGTAATGTTATTGCTCTGAAGACGTGTCAGTAACAATAACCTGCGTGGTACATCCCCCTGCAGACGTGGCAGGCATGCCTGGTAAACAACCACCTGTGTGTTGTAATGTTATTGCTCTGAAGACGTGTCAGTAACAATAACCTGCGTGGTACATCCCCCTGCAGACGTGGCAGGCATAACGGGAAAACAACCACCTGTGTGTCGTAATGTTATTGCTCTGAAGATGTGTCAGTAACAATAACCTGCGTGGTACATCCCCCTGCAGACGTGGCAGGCATAACAGGTAAGCAACAATCTATGCATCGTGATGTTGTTATTGCTCTGAAGACGTGTCAGTAACAATAACCTGCATGGTGCCTCCCCCTGCAGAGGTGGCAGGCATAACGGGAAAACAACCACCTCTGTGTCGTAATGTTATTGCTCTGAAGATGTGTCAGTAACAATAACCTGCGTGGTACATCCCCCTGCAGACGTGGCAGGCATAACAGGTAAACAACCATCTATGCGTCGTGATGTTATTGCTCTGAAGACGTGTCAGTAACAATAACCTGCGTGGTACTTCCCCCTGCAGATGTGGCAGGCATAATGGGTAAAGAAACCACCTATGTGTCATAACGTTATTGCTCTGAAAACGTGTCAGTAACAATAACCTGCGTGGTGCATCCCCCTGCAGACGTGGCAGGCATGACGGGTAAACAGGGGGATGCACCACGCATCTATGCGTCGTGATGTCCTTGCTCGCTCTGAAGTCGTGTCAGTAACAATACCCTGCGTGATACCTCCCCTGCAGATGTGGCAGGCATGCCTGGTAAACACGAATACAGCCTAACTAGGCTTCACACTTGTCTCTGAGGGACCTTCACCCTCCGCTGAGCCAGCATTGGACATGGCCACACAGGTTCAGGAAAGGTAAGCACTAAAAGTAACAAAAAAAAAAAAACACTCAAGTTAAAAATAAAATCCATTTCACTTGGTGGCTATAAACCCCACAAAAGAAAATAACTCACGTCGCTTGCTGATATACTGCAGGAGGGACTCCGAAATGGCTGCTCTACAGGGTAAAATCTTCTGTGGCGGTAAGTTCTGTGTAAAAGGCGCTGTGAACAGCTGATTTCAACATTTGCGCCAAAATTACTAACAACGTGCACCAAATGATAAATTTGGTGCATGTCCACAAAAACCAAAGTGAAAAAAAAAAAAAAAAAAGGTAAAAAGAAACTGTCAACAGGCCAAATTGATAAATACCCCCATGGAGTACAGATAAGTGGGCAGGTTATCTGTTCCAGCCTCATAACAGAATTTGTCGTATTTAGAGATCTCTGTTGAAATTTGACAGGAACATTTGGTGGTGATAAGTTGTGATGTCTCATCTATGTATCTCTTCTGTTTGTGGGTTAACTGGCTGAAATACAGTGAACAGCAGTAGTTCCACATGACCTTACTATCATTTCTGCCACTGTCATTCATACATCTACATGTGTGCGTTTTGGGGGGGTGCAACAAACCATCACTACAAATGGATTTCCTTTAGCTTACTCCACACTGATATGTGTGCTGTATGTGATATACAATCACGAGAAACATAGTACACCCTCTTTGAATTTTCTGGACAGAATAATAATAATAATTAAAAAAAATTGGTCCTTTTGAAGGGCTTAAAATTAAATGAATGCAACTTCAGATTGTCAATACAAAACAGATTCAATTGTGTCATTATTTCTTTAATAAAAACATAGCCAAAATGGGAAAAAAAACTTTCTTAAGCTCACTAATGGGAGCATATAACAAGATAATAATGTTGACAGTCGGATATACAAAGAATATATAATGCAATATGGATAGGAAAAAGGTATTATTTATTGATATAAAATATATATGGCATTACCTGCAGGGTCCTTGCAGAAATGCTTGTGTATCTATTACAAATGAGGATAAAATCCAATAAAAAGATAAAACAAATGTAAAAGTCTATACCATTGTATTATACAGCCTCTATGAAGATAATGTGTGCCGGCAATGCTCATACATTGCATGCAATAAGCATTGTCCGTAGTATTCAAGTCTGTGTTGGTTATGTAGTTGCTATGTAACAGTAGAGATGCTTTTAGTCCGTACAATAACGAGATGACTAGTTGTAAGGCTTTGTTGTTAGTATGTATCGCAGTAGGACAGTTTGTCACACCAGTCCTGGAGTGGTCCTGCGGAGCTCTCTCAACTTACCCGCTGCGGCTTCAAGCACGGACGCCTAGTCGCTCCTGCGTTTGCGAGTCGTCTTCACCGGTGAGCCAGGGGAGGGAGAGGTCTGCTGGCCAGTGTGTCGGTAATTGCTTTGTGCGCTGCGCGTGCCTGAAATAAAGTTGCTTGTAGCTGTGTCTTTGCTTCTGTGTGCGGCTGTAATAGATTGCTGTCTAGAACAGGAGGGGGAGCTAGGCGCATCTTTCAATAGCTAGATCTTTCAATAGCGATATGCCGACTGTTTGGGTGTGCAGATCCTATATATGTGTTGCTTGTAATTGATTGGGCCATTTTGCATTTAGTAAAACCTGTTCTGGATCAGAATCAGGATTACTCAGGGGTGATGCTAATCCCTGTGTTGGATCATGGCCAGGAATGGATTTCAAAAGGCATTTTGTGCACATATATATATATATATATATATATATATATATGGAATAGAAACATATAAAGGTGTATATACATAAAATCAATAAACTTAAACTATATAGTAGTGCTGGGCGGTATACCAGTTCATACCGAATACCACATTTTTTTTTCCTGCACGGTACGATTTTTTCCTATACCGCAATACCGGTTGGGCCTATCCCACATCGGGCAACTAATTATATGTGACCCACGGGCGCCGTTCTGCTTCCCCAACCCCCCGCCCCCCCCCCCCCCCCCCGGGTTAACAGCCCAGCGCTGCGCTGACTAATCATATATGACCCACGAGCGCTGCTTCTCCCCCCTCCCAAATAATTATCAGCCGCTGCTCTGTACTGTACTATCCTGTGCCCGGGCTTAAGAAATAAACAAAATAAACTAACTCACCTTCTTACGGTCCCTCCGCTGCTCTTGCTGCTTCCTGGGGATGGGAACGTCACAGAGCCGTCAGCCTATCACCGGCCACAGCGATGTCCCGCCTCGGCCGGTGATAGGCTGAGCGCACTGTCATGTAGGAAGCCAGCCGGCTTCTTACATGACAGTCAGGCGGGACATCACTGCGGCTGGTGATAGGCTGACGGCTCTGTGACGTTCCCATCCCCAGGAAGCAGCACAAGGCTCGCATCGCTGGACCATGAGGCCGGTAACATGGGAACATAGGAAGGTGAGTTAACGTTTATTTGGTTTATTTTTGCAGCCCGGGCACAGGATAGTACAACGCAGCGCTCGCGGGTCACATAAGATTAGTCCCCCGATGTGGGGGACAGCGCAGCGCTGGGTCTTCACTGGGATGTAGAAAGTGGCTTAAAGTTGTATTTAAAGGGGTTATCCAGGAAAAAACTTTTTTTTTCATATATCAACTGGCTCCAGAAAGTTAAACAGATTTGTAAATTACTTGTATTAAAAAATGTTAATCCTAATCCTTTCAGTACTTATGAGCTTCTGAAGTTAAGGTTGTTCTTTTCTGTGTTCCTTATGACACGTGTCTTGGGAATCGCCCAGTTTAGAAGAGGTTTGCTATGGGGATTTGCTTCTAAACTGGGCGGTTCCCGAGACACGTGTCATCAGAGAGCACTTAGACAGAAAAGAACAACCTTAACTTCAGAAGCTCATAAGTACTGAAAGGATTAAGATTTTTTAATAGAAGTGATTTACAAATCTGTTTAACTTTCTGGAGCCAGATGTTTTTTCCTGGATAACCCCTTTAATTTAACACATGCTTCTGCATTTTGGCCTAATAATGACCTGTGTTGTTCATTTGAGCTTTTATTTACCTAGTTTTAGGTCTAGCTACATAAAATCATACAATTTAAAAATTGCACTTTCTTTTCTTATAACAGTATCTGTCCGTTTGCTAATGCCACTTTGTCTGTCCTAAATTCCTTTTTGGATTCTGCAGCGTGGTATTTGGCTTGCTGTAACACGAACATAGTCAAAAACATTTTTGCTAGTAGAAATAAAGTTTCACTGTTCTTCACTGGATTATATAGTGTGTGTTTTTTATATTTAATATATATCCCTTAATCTCTTACTAATATTTTGAAGGTACTTTCATGCTATGCCTCCACTGCCCCTCTCCCCTGTAGTTTTTTGTGGGGCCCCTGAAACAATGTTAATTTGCTCTGAAACCCCCTAAATGTTATCCTTAAGCAAGAAAATATGTATAATGGAAAAATTTTACAAGTGGTAATAAAATATACTCCATTGTCTGAGACACCAGACACATAAAATGATTTCCACTGCATTAAACATCTCCATCCTTCCTGTATGCTGCTGCCCTGTACTGCACTTCAAAGAGGACAAGCTATGAAATCTGCTGGATAGTGTGTATGATCTAACCTTCTACATAGGGCCTAATAAACCCAAAGTGTGGAGAGCCTATTATATAGGCAACATACATTATGAAAATATCTAAACCTTCAACACACAAATTTGGTAAAATACATCAAAAGATATATACAAATATGGCAGAACTACAGAGCAGGTTACACTAAAGGCAAGTGTGAATAAAAATCATAACAAACCTACCGTATATACTCGAGTATAAGCCGACCCGAGTATAAGCCGAGACCCCTAATTTCAACCCAAAATCCCAGGAAAAGTTATTGACTCGAGTATAAGCCTAGGGTGGGAAATACCTCATCCCCCCCTGTCATCATCCAGACCCGTCATTAACATCCTCATCATCATCCCCTTGTCATCATCCCACACATCCCCCCTTCATCATCCCCTTATCATCCCACACATCCCCCCTTCATCATCCCCTTGTCATCATCCCACACATCCCCCCTTCATCATCCCCTTATCATCCCGCACATCCCCCCTTCATCATCCCCTTATCATCCCACACATCCCCCCTTCATCATCCCCTTATCATCCCACACATCCCCCCTTCATCATCCCCTTGTAATCATCCCACACCCCCCCCCCCTTCATCATCCCCACCCCCCTTCATCATCCCCACACCCCCCCTTCATCATCCTCTTCTCATCATTCGCCCTCAGTGGTCTTCAACCTGCGGACCTCCAGAGGTTTCAAAACTACAACTCCCAGCAAGCCCGGGCAGCCATCGGCTGTCCGGGCTTGCTGGTAGTTGTAGTTTTGAAACCTCCGGAGGTCCGCAGGTTGAAGACCACTGCGGCCTTCAACATCATCCAGCCCCCTCTCACCCCCCTTTAGTTCTGAGTACTCACCTCCGCTCGGCGCTGGTCCGGTCCTGCAGGGCTGTCCGGTGAGGAGGTGGTCCGGGCTGCTATCTTCACCGGGGGCGCCTCTTCTCCGCGCTTCCGGCCCGGAATAGAGGCGTTGCCTTGACAATGACGCAGAAGTACGTTGGCAATGAACGCACCTCTGCGTCGTTGTCACGGCAACGTGACTATTCTGAGGCCGGGCCCGAAGCGCTTAGAAGAGGCGCCCCCGGTGAAGATAGCAGCCCGGAACCACTATCCCACCGGACCACCTCCTCACCGGACAGTCCTGCAGGACCGGACCAGCGCCGAGCGGAGGTGAGTACTCAGAACTAAAGGGGGTGAGAGGGGGCTGGATGATGTTGAAGGCCGCAGTGGTCTTCAACCTGCGGACCTCCGGAGGTTTCAAAACTACAACTCCCAGCAAGCCCGGACAGCCGATGGCTGCCCCGGCTTGCTGGGAGTTGTAGTTTTGAAACCTCTGGAGGTCCGCAGGTTGAAGACCACTGCGGGTGGGGGAGTTCACTCGAGTATAAGCCGAGGGGGGTGTTTTCAGCACGAAAAATCGTGCTGAAAAACTCGGCTTATACTCGAGTATATACGGTAATTAAAAGTGCAATGTGCATAGCAGCATGATATTGCAATCAAGGCAGGAACAAAACAAACCCTGCAACTACTCTTTAGAAAATGTAAATATACATTGCACATGGCCTACACAGCAATTTACATTCCTGCTACCTTAAAGGCCATCTGCGCCCGAAAACAACTTAAGTATGTGTTTGATCGCGGTGGGTCCGAACGCTGGGACCCCCCACAATCTCCTGCACAGGGCCAATGGGTCTGCTGCGGCTCTCCCGTGCAGGAGGCATGCCGGCCACAACGTGACGTTGCGGCTGACACGCCTCCTCCATGTAGCTCTATGGGAGTGGCGTGGAGGCAGCATTCGAGGTCGACGCTACAGGCATTAGGCGCTCTCACTGAGAGCTAATGCGGGGGCCCCGTTGGTCAGACCCCCGCGATCAAACACTTATCCCCTATCCTGTGGATAGGGGATAAGTGTCTTAACGCTTCAGTTGTCCTTTTAATGCTGATTCACTAAGGAGCTTCATCTGGGGGCACCTTGATGTATTTTACCAAATTTATTAGAGTTGGGTTCCATGAATCCTACTGTAGATCTACACAACTCTAATGCCAGTCCATGTATCCCCTCCTTCTACCACACACCAGAACTTGACGCATAATGTTGACTACAGACAAATAAGTTCTCCTTACTACTACATAACATGTATTTTCATTGTGAGAAACTAACATTGGGCCTATTGTTTTTTACACTTAATAGATAAGAAACACATGTCACATTCTAGAAGATCCCATAACCTATAGTACTTCTGTGTAAAACAAGGAACTATAAAGTTATGCAATGCACTGTTCCTTTTTACTTGCATGCAATATATTCCTTAAACCTTGCTCAAATGATACTTGAGACATTTCAAGTATGACTGTTAAAGACACCACTTCCACAGTGGGGAAATTCGCCATATGACAATGAAGTACGCAGATTTCCTCCAGTCACTTTATAGTGAAAGATTCCTGCTGAAAACCATGTAACCTAAGAAGAATTCCGGTAGAGGTCTTTGTTTTCTGTAGGGCATCTTTAGCGTATGATCAGACTGTATAGAAACTGCATGGAAATGAAGCCTGTGATCACACTGTTGGATGGGATTGGGTTTATTTAGCAATGGCATTGTTCCATTTTGCTGCTGGCCAGAGCATGGTACACATGCTTAACAAATGGAGATCGGTTTCCTCCTGCTTATTCAAGCTTTTCTCATCAGCGGACAGTGAAGCCATGTTATAAATACACAGCAAGATTACCATATAAATTGATGTTAAGTGCACTTTAGAAAAACAAAGATACATTTAGTCATGGCTAAACTCTTCTGTTATGGCTTCTGGTGACATACAGTATGCTTACAAAAGTGATTCATCTAAACTTTTAGTAAGTGACATGGATGAACAAAGTATTCGGGTTGGTGGGGTCGGCATTCAAGTGTCATTTGTAAAAATATTTCAACTTATCCAACATTCTGTTAAGGCCAATGTTCTCTGTAGACTGATTGGGTATATTGAACCCATGGAACATTCAATACCTTTATTTGATTTTATTTTCTGGTCCAGAGATAATTTGACCAAGGCCCGAGCAGGAGGCAGATTACAAAGATGTTTGTTGCCAGATCCTAGGTTTTGGGTGCTTTTCTAATGAGGTCTGTAAAAAAAACGCCTGTCTTCTAAAATAATTTTAACATCAATGAACGAGGCACGTTTCTTCTACACCTCCGCTGAGAAGTCAGGAAAAAAGGAAAGGACATGGACATCCACTGTGATAGGCTGTTTCTCCCTGGCGAGCCAAAGAATCAAGTCCCGATAATGTAAAAGTTTCACAAGCATAGACCGGGGTGGACCCCCTGGTGGGAAGGGTCTAGTAGGGACCCGGTGGACGTGTTCCACAGCAAAAACAGGGGTTCAGTTGTCAGTCCCAAAAACATCCTTGAGCCAGGTTTCCATGTACTCAGTAGGGTACCGCCCCACACATTTTTCTGGGAGCCCCACAATACGCACATTATTTCTGCGTATCCTCTTCTCCAGGTCATCAGCTTTAGCTTTTAGTTAGGCAATGTCCTGACCGCCTTCTGCCTTTATACAAGCCCCTGTTCCGGATTCGCATGTTTCTCTGTCCCGTACTCTACTGCGATGCCTTATGTGGCCTCCTGCTGAACCTACTCTGGCCGCTGTCTTTGCTGAGATACAAGCTGACTCTGGTTCAACTAACTACTCAGGTGGGGACTGTTCAGTCTGACATTTCTCTCATCCGCCATGACTTGCAGAAAGAGACAGATTGCACCTCTGCTGCGGACGGCAGGATTAGTGATGTGGAGGATACAGTTGTTCCTCTAGTGCGTGATTCTACCAGACACGGTCAGGACATTGCCTTACTAAAAGCTAAAGCTGATGACCTGGAGAACAGACTATGCAGAAATAATGTCTCTCATTTACTAACATGGTTCTGACTCTTTTTGTCGGGTTTTGCGCCTAAATTAGAATCTGAATCACTGTGAGTGAAAAAAAAAAATACAAAATGGCCGTTGTTTTCCGGGAAAGGGGCGTGTTCCTTACGTTTCGCCAGGGAGAAACAGCCTATCACAATGGCTGGCCATGTCCATTCCTTTTTTCCTGACTTCTCAGCGGAGGTACAAGAGGGTGCGTAGCGGCTCTCCAGGTCCTGTCCCAGACTTATCTGTTCCTCTAGCTTAAGATGTTGCCTACTCGGTGGACTGCCTTTTTCTGAAGTTGCCTTGCTTATTTTGCTACTGTATATTTTTCTATTTTATGCTCATGTTTTGTTTTGGGATCTAATATCTCTGTGGTGGGGTGGGGGGGGGGGGTTGCTGGTTATTATTATTTCATGGGATTGTTCTGACTGATTTCTTCAGGGATGTGATTTCTACTGTTTTACTGCAGGAGTGTTACTACTGCGTACTTGGTTATGTTTGGCTGGCTGACTGTATTCTTCCTGTGTGTTTTCACTCTGGTCTGCACCTATATTTCTTCATTTTGTGTTGTGGGATGGATGTCCCCATGTGTTCTGGAGTGTGCTGCTGACTGGCACGAGCATATTGGCTCCCCCTGGTACCGCATGTTGCAGTGTTGTGTGTGTGTGGCTGAGTTTTCTGTGTTTTGTTTTGGGGTGTCAGTTTTGTATGTTTTCCGTCTCTCCCTCTTCTCTTGTCTGTTGCTTGTCTCAGTTAACTGTGGGTGTGTATGCTGATCTTCTCTGGGGCCCTATGGTCCCTTGTGTTCATTTCTGCCTTTCCCTGCATTTAACGTTGTAGGTTGGAATGTCTGGGGACTAGGAGATGTTACTAAACGCTATGACATTTTTAATTCGGTGAGAAGGTCCCAACCTGCTATACTCTGTTTTACTGAAACCCATTTGACGGCAGACAATACTGCGGTACTCCATAGAGCTTGGGTTGGTTCCTCTTATCATTCTACTTACTCTTCTCATGCTAGGAGAGTCAATATACTGGTTCATAAATCCATGGCTTGGGATGTTGAAGGAGAGCGCCCATTGTGGAGGCTGAACCCATTCTGGCTACAGTTGCTGACTACGGCTTAAATTGTATGTGTAGGACTTTTATTGATCTCAATGCCTGTTCGGCTTCGGTCTCCATGGTTTAGGACTCCCTTAAGGTGTACCTACGTGGCGCTACCTCTCTGGAAGAACTAGAACTGGCCCTAAAAGATGCTGCTAATGAGAAGTCCCTGGGCCCTGATGGTCTCCCCAGTGAGGTTTATAAACAGTTTCAGGGGGTCCTTTTGCCACAGCTGCAGTGAGTATTCGAGTCAGCGGTGGAGGAGGGCGCTTTGCCCCGTTCCATGTTGGAGGCTATAGTAGTGCTTCTTCCAAAACCTGGTAAGGACCTGTTATGTGCGGGCTTCTACAGGCCTATTTCCCTATTATGTGCTGATGTGAAACTGCTGGCTAGGGTACTCACTAACAGGTTGGCTAAGGTTGTCTTATCGCTGGTTCATGGGGATCAGACTGGCTTTATGCCTGAGAAGTCTACAGTGAATAATATTCGTAGAGTTTATCTTAATTTACAGATGTCTCAGGAGGGAGCTGGTGCTAGGTCGCTTGTTTTTTGTTGGATGCTGCCAAGGTGTTTTATAGCGTTGAATGGAACTTTCTGTGGCGGGTGATGAGATCTATGGGGTTTGGACCTCTGTTTCTCTCTTATGTACAGTTGTTACAGGAACCCGGTTGCCAGACTTAGAATGAACAGCCAGCTGGCAGAGCCGTTTCGGTTGCAAAGGGGCACACGGTAGGGGTGTCCCCTGTCGCCTCTGCTCTTTGCTTTAGCTGTTGAGCCTTTGGCTTGCCTTATTAGATCTTCTGCTGCTGTATTGGGGTTTCGGTACGGGTCCATTGAGGAGCGGGTTGCGCTCTATGCGGACAATTTTTGGGGGATACGGCCCTCTCTTTGGCACCTGTCATGTCACTTGTCTCTGACTTCAGTTCCTATTCTGCTCTGTTAATTAACTGGGACAAATCTTTGATAATGCCTCTCGATCCTCTGCCTGATATGCCTCAGATTGCTGCCTCCAAGCTTCAAGTGGTCACTAGTTTTAAGTATCTTGGCATTACTATTGCTTCCCCCCTGCAGGTAAGTATCGTTATCATCAGTGTCACTCACACTACACGAACAGCTTAGTGCGGGAAAAACTGATGGCAGTTTTCCTTTTAATAGGGTGGCCTCTATCATGGTAAAGGTCCCTGACTTAACCCCTTAAGGACGCAGGGTTTTCCGTTTTTGCACTCTCGTTTTTTCCTCCTTAAAAATCATAACCCTTTCAATTTTGCACCTAAAAATCCATATGATGGCTTATTTTTTTGCGCCACCAATTCTACTTTGTAATGACATCAGTCATTTTGCCCAAAAATCTACGGCGAAACAAAAAAAAATAATAATAATAATCATTGTGCGACAAAATTGAAGAAAAAACACAATTTTGTAAGTTTGGGGGGCTTCCGTTTCTACGAAGTAAATTTTTGGTTAAAAAGACACTTTCTCTTTATTCTGTAGGTCCATACGATTAAAATGATACCCTACTTATATAGGTTTGATTTTGTCATACTTCTGGGAAAAATCATAACTACATGCATGAAAATTAATACGTTTAAAATTATCATCTCCTGACAAGCCCTGTCAGGCTTTATCATTCAGAGCGCAGGAGCTGCAGCAGCAGGAGAGGTTAGCCCTCCGGCTACCTCCACAGTGGATCATCCCCCCCCCCCCCCTTCGATTGCGCGGGACCACATTTAAATGTTCCTTTAGAGGCCGCTGTAGGTTATTAGCCGGCTGCGGGCAATCGCCGTATGTCGGCTATTAACGCCGGCCCTCAGCGATAGAAATCAGATGGAAGCCGCGCGGTATGACGCGGGCTCAAGTCAAGATGAGGACGAGCTAGCTCGTTCTACGTTGGCAACCGGTTAAATAAAGTGAGGGACAAAATAGCAAACCAAAAAAAGGGGGGAAGAACATGTGCAGTAGGTCACAAATATCCATAGATAGATAGAAAACAATATATGGTCAGTGTAAGTAACAGACACTTAAATGATGTAGCAAAATTTACAGGTATCAATATTTAGTGCTTATTGGTATGGTTCATATACAGGTTCCATAGGTAAAGGCATATTGTACTAAATTATATGGAACCTATTTGGATTCCGACGCGTTTCCCCCTACTATTATGCTAAGGTTCATCAGGTGACTAGAACTGCCAAAGAGAAGTAAGCAGCACAGAATATACATGTATATTGTAACCATTCCGCTCGGAAATTCTGCCCTGGGAATGAGACCAAATTCAACAGAATTGTGAATGTAGCTCTTGGGTACAATAAGGGCTATAATTAAGGATCAATGGAAAATAAGTAATGGAATGACAAGGTACGCTGTTATGTAGATTTCATCAATGTGTAAATGATAAATAAAGAAGTGAACATTTGCTATAAAAGTCTTCTTTAGAGTACTGTTTACAAAGTTGTTTATATGTATTACCTCACTAGACAATAAGTCTTGTATTGCCTTTCTATGGTTTTGTATAGTTTTGCACTTCAAAGCAGTGTACGTTCTAGTTTAGGATGATTGAAATGACAATAAGGAATTCTCCTCGACCTGCTTTAACATGATGATTGGAAAACCAATTGCAATTTGTATTTATATGGAATTATACCAGCAATAAATACAATTAACATGGACATACAAAAACCCCTGGTCCTAAATTAGGGGCACATTAGCATTGAAGCCAACAACGCACAGATCTGCCCCTTTCATGCTTGTTGTGTAATGTCATGTAAACAAATGGACACAGTAGTCCATGCAGCTACTTGTTCTGCTTGACTGCAGTGTCTACTACAGTGTTTTCTGACCAGTGTGCTTCCAGGTGTTGCAAAACTACAATTTCCAGCATTCCCGGACAGCTGTCCGGGCATGTTGGGAGTTGTAGTTTTCCAACACTTGGAGGCACTCTGGTTGGGAAACCTTGCTATACTATGTCAATGCTGAGATTTAAGTGAGTTGGGACAACATTCTTCTACTCTGGACAGTTCCTGACACGAACAGAGGTGTCAGCAGAGAGCACTATGATCAGACTGGAAAGAACTACACAACTTCCTCTGGAGCATACAGCAGCGGAGAAGAACTGGAAGGCTTAAGATTTTAAATAGAAGTAATTTACATAGCTGTATAACTTTCTGGCACCTATTGATTTGAAAAAATGTTTTCCCACCGGAGTACCCCTTTAAGTCTTTACAGGATATATCTTTTATCTATCCAATATGAAGTCTTTGCGTCCATTGGAACGAGGCTGCAGTGTTAGCAGAGGTAGCAGTCTCAGAGGTAGCAGTCGCAGCAGGACCCTGGTGCCTAAGGGGGCCCCAAAGCACATCTGAAATAAGAAACCAGTATTCTAATTGGCACATGGGGCCCTGTTGAAAGTTTTGCATCGGGGCCCAGAAGCTACAAGTTACGCCTCTAGCTGTGTGTATGGCATGCAGAAGTATGGACCAATGTAAACAAAGCAGAAGCCACTGTGGTCACATAAACTACGCATGGCCCCTGTAAATCAGCTTATTAGGGCAGGAGGCGCCAGAAATAGGACCCCACTGATGTCTTGTTGATAGCCTGGATAAGGCCATCAATATTCTAAGACCCTTTAAGGGGGATACCAATCTCTGTTTGGTGTTTGGCAGCCAACTATGGATATTTGATTGTCTTCAGATCTCAACAAAATTGGTTCTGCCAACAATTGCCTCATTTATGGCCACTGAGCTGACCTGTAGCTCAATGTGAATAACATCATAAATAACTGAAGGACCACTGAACCTACTGCTGAGTAAACAAGCCAAGGTCTTAGTTTGTGTTCATTTACAAGTGCCAAAACTCTCCCACCTCTCAAGCAGGTCAGACCTAATGATTTTCTTGTTTAAATTTGGCTTTACATTACTTTGAACTTATCTGAAGGTTTCCACTATAACACAAGGTTTCTCGTATGACCTTTCGTTTCGTTTCAAATGAAAATGTGTTCCCGTTTAGGAGCTGCTGTTATCAGTTTTCTCCCATGTACTTTATACCCAAGCAAGAACCGGAAATTACTCAGCTGCCTTTTCCAATTCAGCCCTATCTTTATTTGATCAGATTGTGGTCATCAAATAATATCCTGTGCCTATACCTGATATAAAACCAGATGCTTTCATTTCCTAGCCGAAAGGACTTGTATCATATGTTAGGGAACTAAATCTGGTTTTAATTTAGATAAATAAGGATTTTGTAATATAATAATTTTTTTTGTTTCTCATGTAAGAATATATATGTATGATATATACATATAATATGTATGGATATATATTTATTTTTTTGTAATTTTTACCAAAATCCATTGTAATGGCGCCATTGCTTAAATGGTCTATGGATAAACGCTTTTGCTTTTAATTGTGATTGGTCTCTTTACATTCTAAACAACAAAACCAGCATTTTCCTTTACAATATACATTGTAACTTCCTTTATTGTCATTATCACCATCTGGGATGTTGAGGAAGAAAAGTTAATGTTTTTATTTTATTCTTTTTACTTGCTAGAATTCTCCTCTGTATGATCTAATCAGACAAACTAGAGATCGAGAGGGAGCAGATCATCCAGAAATAGTGAGCACATTACAGCAGCCATCACAACATAATCCTACTGCAGCAGATCTGTAAGTATAGAATTATTATTACATTATATCTCCTCCTTTCATGGGAGATTTGAACCAACAATTGACAGCGGTTGTGTCTGTGCTGCAGGGTTCTTTTTCTCTCTGTGGGGGTGAATAGGTAACTTGTGGTGCTTTAGTATTTGGCTGGGTTCACACACAGTATTTTAGTCAGTATGTTTTAGTAAAAACTAGGAGTGGAACCAACACAGAGAAAAGCTATAATGAAAAGATTTTTTCTTATTCTGCGTTCTGGATCATCCCCTGATTTCGGCTACAAATACTGACAAAAATACTACTTGTGTGGTCCTTAGTGAGGTCCCAAAGGGTGATAGTTTTATTCCCACACACTGTTTTTCCCACCAGCTAGTCAGGGTAAGACCATTAGGTAATTTGGCTTTTTTGGCTTGAAGTCTGAACTTTCAGAGTATGCTCATATTTAGTTAAGCTTTATTTACAGTATTTATCATGTAAATCATTACAGGCTAGAATGTTTTTATTTTTTTATTTATTTTTTTTTTTTGGCAATGTCACCCAGATGACAATTTAACACTTGTTCTCCCTCTTTCAGCTACCTCTCACCTTCAAGAAATCTGCACAATTGTGCTGCTTCTAGTGTGAACATAACATCCAATACAAATGGCCATGGCCCACACCCTTCCCAGCCTCAGCAGAGATCTACCTCACTTTCCGTTTTTTATAAAAAAGGTAAAAAGTAACCAGAATAAACATAATGGGGGAGATTTATTCATTTTGGTGTAGAGGAGAAGTGGTGCAGTTGCTCATAGCAACCAATCAGATCGCTTCTTACATTTTTCACAGACCTCTTTGAAAATGAAAGAAGCAATCTGATTGGTTGCTATAGGCAATTGCACCACTCTTCCTCTACACAGGTTTTGATAAATCTCCCCCAATAAACTTATGCTGTTTTATTATTCACATGCTCAACAGACAGGCTATCATTTTATATTACCTTATATTATTGTGTATCATGGAGGGGGAAAAAGCTGCTTGTAAAGGGTTAATCTGCGAGAGGAGGACATAACTGTTTGTAAGGGGGTCAGTCTTCTAGGGGAAAACATAGCTGTTTTAAGGGATTAATCTGAGTCTCTCACAAATACAGCAAGCCTGCAGCAGCCACACCTCACTGAAGTTTCTCTCTGTTAGGCTGGGTTTACACCATGTTTTGTTAAATACGGCTCCCGTATACGGTTGGGAGGAGGGGGCGGGGCTTAATTGCGGCGCCCGCACTCAGCCGTATTCGGGAACCGTATTTAATGTATGTCTATGAGCCGACCGGAGTGAACTGCAGCCTCCGGTCGGCTTCATTTTCGGCCGTATGCGGTTTCCCGACTGCAGGCAAAAACGTGGTCGACCACGTGTGAGTTCCGCTGCTTTGTTCTTAAATCTGTCACAGAAGTGCAGTTTAAAAATTTAAAGTCTTATGTCCATGGCAACTTGCCGTTTAATACCAAATATAGGGCTAAAGATATAATAACAACTTTGAGAGAAAATGCTTGAATTTTCCTAATTAAATATGAAATTTAAAAAAGTTTTAATATTTTAGTCTTCTATTAATTCACAAGGTTTCCCAGGAGGTAATAGCTCCACTTCAAGCAGATCCTTAAAGGAGAACTGCGGTGTACATTTTTAAGTCCCCCTGTGCTCGGGCTGCAAAAACATAAAAAAACGAACTTTAACTCGCCTTCCTATGTTTCCCCGTTGCGGAGATATCGGCGTCCCGTTCCTCCAGTGCTACTGGCTTCTAAGGCTCCAAACGTCACAGTGCTGACAGCGTATGGCTAGCCACAGCGATGTCCCATCTCAACCGGTGAAAGGCTTACCATGTAAGGTGTCCGGGCCCCGCCTTCTCCCTTCTGTCCGGGCTCCTCACATGACAGTGCGCTCAGCCTATCACCGGCCAAGGGGGGACATCGCTTTGGCCGGTGATATACTGCTTCCGCTATGATGTTTCGAGCCTAAGAAGCCAACAGCACTGGAGGAACGGGACACCGATATCTCCGCAACGGGGGAACGTAGGAAGGTGAGTTAAAGTTTGTTTGTTATGTTTTTGCCGCCTGGGCACAGGGGGGACTTTTAAAAATGTATGCCGCAGTTCTCCTTTAAAGGTAAAATGTTTTAGGCAAGATTCACATCTGCGTTGTTGTTTTTTTTTTTTTTGTTCATCTGCTCAGTCATATGAGCACAAGATTGGAGGGGAGGAGCCGACTGATCCGCTGCATGACACACCAGTGGCGCCCAATGGACCTTACTTATTGTAATGGGGTCCATCTGGTGTCCGTCAGTGACTGTATTTGACTGGACCAAAAAAAATACAGTAGGCTGCATTTTCTTGTCCAACCTTTGGCACAGAATCTTTAACAACAAACATAGGATGGGCACTGCTGCAATAAAAAGGGAAAGATTGGCAAACATATCAACCTGCGCACACCTTTCATGTAGAAAAATAACTATTAAACACACAGGAAACAAGGATATCAGGATCAGGGGACTAATCCACCCTCTATGGTTTGCAGAGAGCCCCCTCTTTTTTTTACTATTTGGTGATTTCATGCAGATTTTTGTATATTGTCAGCACTATTTATTTGTTGGATTGTGAGCATTGTTTTCCACTTTCAACTCTGTGGAATTTGTAGCTCTACCAGAATTTATTTTTTATTTTTTTTGCTCTAGCACTTTAATCTGCACATTGATTGCTATTTATTTTATGCTCATTATTTTGCACATCTGTATATTTTGGACTTGTAATCACAGCTGTGCTATGAGAAATTCAATTGTTTCATACTGTTTGGTCATCTTATTGTTTTTATACCATTTGCTCATGTTATTTTGGATCTAAGCCTAATTATATATCGAACAAAGAAAAAGGAAAAAAATGTAGCTCAGCTCACCGCGCAGTTTGAACAAGGTGTTTGAGGACCTCGACAATGGTTGTAGTTGCTGGAGCTCGGTCTGTGCGGGCCGCCTCCCATGTCGTACAGCTAGAAGAAAGGGGTGTCCAGCTCACAGACGTAGAAAACTGTTAAAACATAGCTTATACTTCATCCAGCTAAAGACATGGAACAAAAAACCTAGTAGGTGCCCCTTTCTTCTAGCTAATTATATATCACTTATTTGGAGACCCTCTAAGGAATATTGTTGGCTTCCATAGGGGGAGTGTAGTAGGTCATATATTTTCCTCCACTTGTTTTCATCATGGTTTTTAGCGTTTAAATGTCCTTGTTTCCTTTGTGTTTACTAAAATGTTTTTTTCTACATGAGACAGATTGCTGTATTTGTCAGTCTCTCTCTTTTGTGCACTTTTGGACAGTTTCTCTGACTGCGCCCCTAAAGGAGCATCCAACGTAGATGTGAACACAGTATGATGTATGATTTTATATTGAAACAAGTAAATTTAGCTCATGTACATTACTGGTGTTTACTTCTCAGTTTACCGCCTGGCATACCTCAGGCTGAACAGCCTATGCACCAGTCTCTTACCTGACCATCTAGAACTTGAGCACATCATCTGGACACTTTTCCAGCATACGTTACAACATGAATATGAACTGATGAAGGACAGACACTTAGACCAGGTAATGATATCGCTAGCCAATGTAAAGACCCGATACAGTATTACAATGTGTACTTAAAGGGGTTATCCCGAGGTTATTTTTTTTACAACTTTCCCCACTTAAGTATCCAAAAAAAAAAAAAATAATTAAAATAAACCATTTACTTACCTGTGGAACTTCAGCAGTGCCTCTGGTGTCCCGCTCCAGTCCTGGCTGCGCCGTAGCCAGTGGCAATGTGACACTCCAGGCCCTTACATTACTCCAGGCCAGGGTGGCATCACTGGAGGTAAGTAACATTTTTTTTTTTAGACACTTAAGTTGGTAAGATTGGGAAAAAAAAAACACAACTCTCCCACTGGATAACCAGTAATGTATGGATATGATTTAGTGATCATATCTTCATTATTTTTCTAGATTATGATGTGTTCCATGTATGGCATTTGTAAAGCTAAGAACATTGATCTCAGGTTCAAGACTATTGTGACAGCATACAAACAGTTAACAAACACAAATCAAGAGGTAAGTGACTTTATATACAGCTCTTTATATACTAATAAAGATATTTGTGTTGACTTTTAATTATACTTTGTTCTTTAAATTACCATAATGTTTTCCCAGTAAAGTACACGTCTGGTGGTGAATGGGGCCCATGCTACTAAACAAAGCCATCTCCACCCTGCATGTCTAAAATCTATTCTTGTTATTATTATTGGAGGCCCAAGAGGTCTCCTTCTTCACACATTTCCCAGTTGTCCTTCATTAAAGGGATTGTCAGAAGATTATTTTTACATCTAAAAAGACCCAGCTGCTGATCCCTGTTTTTTTTGCTCTTCTGACAGTGCTGGTCCCTACTGTATAGAGCTTCCTGGTTGCAACTTGACACATAGGAAATGACAGCTCAGCCAATCACGGGCTGCACTATTGATCGGCTGAGTTGACCTTCAGACACAAGCAGGAAGCTCTCTGTATTAAGGACTGGCATTATTTGAGTGGCACCAACAGGGGATCAGGGGCAGGTGAGTACAATTTTTTTTTTCTCCAATTCTGAGCTCTTTTTAAATATAATTCTTCAGACAACCTTTTCTTTTGTGCTGCAGACCCACAAAGATTTCCTAGACCGGTGGTCTTCAACCTGCGGACCTCCAGATGTTTCAGAACTACAACTCCCAGCATGCCCGGACAGCCGATGGCTGTCCGGGCATGCTGGGAGTTGTAGTTTTGAAACATCTGGAGGTCCGCAGGTTGAAGACCACTGTCCTAGACAATAAGGCCAGTTTCATAATGGTATATTATGCAAAATGTGTCCATAACATGCACTTGTGAAAACAGACACACTTGACCTTTGGACAATTTCAAGACTTACATTTTCTGTCCTGATCCACCAATACAAATGCACACTCCACTCAGCCTGGCATGCACGTGTTCTGAATGAGAGAGGAGAAAGACCGTTCTGCTGCTACCTATCTAATGTGTATAGGCAGACCTCCCAATACATCAGACAGTGGAATAATAAAACCTCACGCCTTGTACTGATTTCATTACACAATGGTATTCAAAGCAGACAAATACAGTAAGAGTAAGAGCAGTAAGAGATAGTATTTAACAAAATAGATAAGATCAGAAATAGAATATCACTTTCCTACTTCCTTGTTTAAATGATCCTTTATTTGCAGATCTCAGAGGGAATCCCTACAGTTATCTGCCGCTTCCATGTATATTGACTATCTTTTAGTACTTCCACCTCGTGTTTATACAAAATTAATTTTATTTGATTCACTTTATAATTATTATTTTTTTTTATTCCTTACAGACTTTCAAGCATGTGTTGATCCGGGAAGGACAGCACGACTCAATCATAGTGTTCTATAACCTGGTATTTATGCAGAAGCTGAAAAGTAATATTTTGCAGTATGCATCACCAAGGGTGAGATCATCATTATATCTTATAATACTTTGGGAATTCATGCAGACACATAGAAGTAACCACTATTTGTACATGCTATTTTTTCCTTTTACCCCAGCTAACTTTATTTTTGTTCTGCTTTTTCTTTCAGCCCCCAACATTATCTCCCATTCCACAAATCCCACGGAGTCCTTACAGATTTCCAAATTCTCCAATGAAAATCCCTGGGGGAATTAACATCTCTGTTTCCCCTTTAAGAAGTCCATACAAGTCATCTGATGGATTGCTTTCACCAACAAAGCTTACTCCGAGAGCTAGGTTCGTTGTCTATTTACATAGGCTGCCATAGATATTTGTCCACAAGCTAATTTATGTTCAAGGGGAAGTAGTGACTTTGTTGGGCTTCTGTTTTTCTCCTGGGACGAACCATACCTGATACATCTGTCGGCTGCGAACCCTTCCCCCTACATAGAAATAACAGACGGTGCACGTCAATAGTCACATTGTATGTGATAACCGGCTGCTGAACAACTTTGTCTACAATTTTGTTGTATCTCTAGGCTGCATTACACATCAGGGTTTTTACATATGTCTCTGATAATAAAGCTGTAGGGCCAAGCTCACGTGCTTTAGACAAGTGGAACTTGTGGAAATAGATCCTTAATGGATTAACGTTAAGAATTAACAATATCTGTTTTATCTTTAGGTTTTTTTCACTGGGGAAATTCATCCTTAATGCATTAACATTAAAGGGGTTCTCCAGTGGAAAGCTTTTTTGTTTTTTTTTAAATGAACTGGTGCCAGAAAGTTGAACAGATTTGTAAATGACTTCTTTTAAAAAATCTCAATCCTTTCAGTACTTATTAGCAGCTGTATGCTACAGAGGAAATTCTTTTCTTTTTGAATTTCTTTTTTGTCTTGTCCACAGTGCTCTCTGCTGACACCTCTGTACGTGCCAGGAACTGTCCAGAGCAGCATAGGTTTGCTATGGGGATTTTCTCCTGCTCTGGACAGTTCCTGATACGGACAGAGGTGTCAGCAGAGAGCACTGTGGACAAGACAAAAAAGAAATTTAAAAAGAAAATAATTTCCTCTTTAGCATACAGCTGTTAATAAGTACTGGAAGGGTAAATACTTTTTTAATAGAATTAATTTAATTCTGTTTAACTTTCTGGCACCAGCTGATTTACAAAAAAAAAGGCTTTCCACCAGAGTACCCCTTTAAGGATTAACAATAATTAACAATTAACTGTTGTATCTGCAGGTTTTTTTTCACTGCCTCAATGTGTTGTTTTTGGCTAGTTCACATCCATTGTGCTATTTCGCTGATTTTCAGTGTGGAAATTGATAGAATATCAGATGGGAACATGGCCTTAGAACAGTGTTTCCCAGCCAGGGCGCCTCCAGCTGTTGCAAAACTACAACTCCCAGGATGCCTGGACAGCCAACGGCTGTCCAGGCATCCTGGGAGTTGTAGTTTTGCAACAGCTGGAGGCACCCTGGTTGGGAAACCCTGCCTTAGAAGATGGTAGGTGGAGTGCGCTTGTGTGCAGTGGGGTCTGATGGAATAGCTGATGGCTCTAAGATGTACGGGGGCACTTTAATGTTCTTAAAAAAACAAAATTGGTGACAAGTCCAAAATAATGACTGCCACCACTACCCCCCCACGACCACACATTATGTCACTTATATTTAAATCTTAAGAATCGCCAAAAACTTTTTCATTCATAAGTGTGAATAAGATCAGCAGCTCTTATTTAGCCTGCCAGAGACATCTTATGATACGCTGTATGGATGTTCGTGTAGGTTTAAAATATTTAAGGAACTAATAAAGTTATATACTCAGTAATTTACTAGTAAAAATGGATTGGTTGACACCTAAGACAAGTTCATGTATTCTTCTGAAAAGCATCCTTACTTTCTTTGTATCCTGGGGGACACTGTGCAGTACAGAACACTTTGCATGTACTGACTTTAGTCATCTGTGGTAACAGGAGGTAGTGTGCAATTACAGCTGTTACCCACACTTACTATATGTTACAAAATACAGCATGTCAGATGATCTATTACATCCTGTTTATATTAAGTGGCGTAAAGGTAATAGAAAGGCTATGCTTATTTGTACTTGTACTTAAAGGGGTACTTCGCTGGAAACCTTTAAAAAAAAAAAAAATTTCTAAATCAACTGGTGCCAGAAAGTTAAACAGATTTGTAAATTACTTCTATTAAAAAAATCTTAATCCTTCCAGTACTTATTAACTGCTTTTTGCTCCACAGGAAGTTCTTTTCTTTTTAGATTTCCTTTCTGTCTGACCACAGTGCTCTCTGCTGACACCTCTGTCCGTGCCAGGAACTGTCCAGAGCAGCATAGGTTTGCTATGGGGATTTTCTCCAGAGATGTCAGCAGAGAGCACTGTGGTCAGAAAATAAATAAAAAAAGAAAAGAACTTCCTGTGAAGCAAAAAGCAGCTGACAAGTACTAAAAGGATTAATATTTTTTTTAAATAGAAGTAATTTACACATCTGTTTAACTTTCTAGCACCAGTTCATTTGAAAAAAAATAAAATAAATTGAAGGCCAAAGTTTCTTGTGTGGCTTTTTTTTCTAGGGTTTTGAATATACATATATATATATATATATATATATATATATATATATATATATATATATATATATATATATAATTTTTTTTTAGCCAAAGCAAAAAGGGTATCAAAGAGGATTCTTGCGGTTTCTACATTCTAAAATGCAACTGCTGTATTTTTTACATTTTTTTATTTAATTTTTTTAATGATGCTTCATTTAAAAGCTAACCTTAGACAGTGTTCATATGGCCAAAAATGTGTGGAATGTCTGCCTGGAGAAAGAGCAGACATTCCACACATTTGCATGTTCCACCACTGCTAGAAAGGCTCGGAAATGCGCTATCTCCAAGTCAATGCATTTCCAAGTCAAATCAGCAGAAACAACAAACAGATTAATTTTTTCTGCGGATGCCGAAATTGGGATTTCTGCCATGTCCACGATGCAGCAGAATGCCATTGAAATCATTCCACCGCTCATTCCGCGCCACAAACATCTGCCATAGAAATTCCGCTGTGTGCACAGTGCAGCAAAATCCCATTGAAATCCTGTGGAATTCCGTTTGGAAATTCCGCCGTGTAAACGTAGCCTAAGGGTGACTTTTAGCATTTTAAAAAAAAGGTATCTTGCTTTTCCAAAGTAGAAGACTGATAAGTGGCAATTTTATTTTAGTAGCAAAATCACGGTAATATAAACTTTACCTGCAGTTTAGACCTACTTCTTATGAAATAAGAGCGGTTCTTTTGTTTGGTGGGATAAAACACAGCCCGTAATGGTTAATGGAGAAAGGAAATCAGTGACACTTGTGTGAATAGAGCCTTTATTCTATTGGCTTTCTATTGTAGTGTTTGGAAAATAACTGGAAATGTAAAAATTTTTATCTGTTCTTTTTAGAATTCTGGTGTCCATTGGTGAATCATTTGGGGTAAGTGATGTAAATGCTATATTTGGTCTTTTTTTCTCTATATCATTTTCAGTACAGTATTTTTGTATCTCAGTATTGTGCCATCAGAAGCCCCCTCATGGCTATATCGTTGGCTATGTCCTCCGGACCCCAAATAACTACAATTATTCTGCTGTGATTTTTCTAATGTAAACCTATATAGCAACTGCTGATAAAGCAAACATTAAAGTTTTCACATTTTGCACATCAGATGTTGATTGTAATTGATGATTTAAAGGGGTACTCCGGTGCTTAGTCATTTTATCCCCTATCCGAAGGATAGGGGATAAGATGCCTGATCGCGGGAGTCCCGCCTCTGGGGACCCCCGGAATCTTGGACGCGGCACCCCGCGAACGTGCTCCCGGGACTGATTACAAGCGGGGTGCCGCATGCAAGATCCCGGGGGTCCCCAGAGGCAGGACTCCCGCGATCAGGCATCTTATCCCCTATCCTTTGGATAGGGGATAAGATGTCTAAGCATCGGAGAACCCCTTTAAAAAAAAGAAGAAAAAAATATATATAAATATGGGCTTTTGTTTTGTGACCGTAATTTGTTGGAAAAAGTCATAAGCAAGGGGTGTGGTTAAGAAATAAACATGCAGTGAGTCTTAGGCCCCTTTCACACTATAAAAACACTTCCGTTATGAACGCCCGTTAGGAAATCTGCAGTTATACGGCCGGTACAAAATCACTAATGGCCGTTAGAAAATCCCATTATAGTCTATGGGATTTTTCTAATAGCCGTTTTAACCCGTTATTAATAACGGTTGTTATTTTGTGACGGGCGAATGAATGGGAGAAATAGTGCATGCACTAATTCTCCCGTTACTATCGCCCGTCACAAAATAACAGCCGTTATTAATAACAGGCGTTAACGGGTTAAAACAGCTATTAGAAAAATCCCATAGACTATAATGGGATTTTCTAACGGCCATTAGTGATTTTGTACCGGCCGTATAACTGCCGATTTCCTAATGGGCGTTCATAACGGAAGTGTTTTTATAGTGTGAAAGGGGCCTTACATGTATGAGGTTCTTGTAATTCTTTACTACTTTATATATCTTTTGTCATATTGATTTAGTGTTTCGTGTATCCATAAGCATCATGTCTAGGAGGAGGGTCATCATAGATTCTTTGCAAGCTTACAATATCCAGCATGTAGTTCTGCAACAGCTGAAGAGCCACATGTTGGGAAGCACGCTGGTTCACAGACTATTGTTTGTATTACTAATGTGTGATGCATATTTTATGTCTTTTTAGGCATCCGAGAAGTTTCAGAAAATCAATCAGATGGTGAGCAGCGCAGAGCGACCCATAAAAAGACATGCAGACGGTGCTGCTCCAAAACCGCTTAAGAAGCTTCGCTTTGATGGCCATGATGAAGCAGATGGAAGGTATGGAATAATATAATAATACAATATATATATATATATATATATATATATAATGTATTAAGGGGAGTGGTAACATCAGGAGGTGAATAAATAAAACATACAGGTACTAATAAAAATAAAAGGGATTAAGAATGAGACTAGTGGCAAATACTGGAACAAAGTTGAGCAGTATGAAAACACCAGAAGTGGCCCTATAGAGGAAATAACCTTTCTTGCTTTTGACTAACATTTGATTTACATAACCATCTTCCTAGAGCAGTGTTTCCCAAGCATAGTGCCTCCAGCTGTTGCAAAACTACAACTCCCAGCATGCCCGGACAGCCAAAGGCTGTCCGGGCATGCTGGGAGTTGTAGTTTTGCAACAACTGCAGGCACCCTGGTTGGAAAACAGTGTCCTAGAGGCTTGTGTGTAAAGTTTAATGTAATGCAAAGAAAAACTTGTTATGATTAGATGTCCTGCAATACATATGAAAAATATTTTTTATATTTTTTCAAATATATTTTTATTAATTTCCAATTAAATTACCAACAATTAAACAGTCCTGAAAGTACCCTCCCCACATATAGTAACATAGTTACATAGTTCATAAGGTTGAAAAAAGACCAGAGTCCATCAAGTTCAGCCTATAATCATAATAAATCCCTATATATATATATATATATATATATATATATATATATATATATATATACACATACATATATACACACACACCCACATCATTTTCCAGTACCATATTGTATGTTATGTATTTGAATATTGACCAGCTAGCTCTGTGTGATCCTATACATAGGATTTACAAATTGTAAGTGATAGATAAAGCTGCTCGTTCCCTGAATTACTTCCTCCTGTAAGATTACAAGCCTGGACTGTATCCAGATATCTGTGGGAAGTTTGATGACCTGTTCTGAATAGTTAATAATACATTATAATACAGGCCCGTAAATCTAAAGGGATATGACTCAATGAGTAAACAACACACCCGTGTCAGTGTTTTAACCATAAATGTCTGTAGCTGGTGTTACCACAAAAGTTGTTTCTGGTTTCGCTTTTACTTAGGTGGTAAATCATAGATCTCTTCCCTGACAACTTGCCTGTTCTTTTCTCTTTCAGCAAATCTCTTTCTTCAGAATCAAAATTCCAACAGAAGCTTGAAGAAATGAGTAAGTATTCCTTTTTGATATCAGTGAGTACTGTATTGCAACCCACTTGGCCTCCTAGGGTAGGTGGTTTTGCTGGGACCAAGGTGGGAGGATGAGTAATTAACCCCTTAACGACCAAGGACGTATATTTACATCCTTGGCCGGCTCCCGCGATATGACGCGGGGTCACGCGTGTCATATCGGGTCGGTCCCGGCATGTATCAGAAGCCAGGAGCCGGAGCTAATAACGCATGGCAACGATCGCGGTGCCGCGTGCTATTAACCCTTTAGACGAGGCGTTCAAAGTTGAACGCTGCTTCTAAAATGAAAGTAAAAGCTTCCCGACTCCTCAGTGGGGCTGATCGGGACCACCGCAGTGAAAATGCGGTGTCCCGATCAGTTAGGACATGAGCGGAGGGTCACTCACCTTCCTCCGGCGCGTCCCTTCGGCGATTGATTGCTCCAAGACTGAGATACAGGCATGAGCAATCAACCACCGATAACACTGATCAATGCAAAGCTATGGCTTTGCGGTGATCAGTTTAAAAGATCAGTGTGTGCAGTGTTATAGGTCCCTATGGAAGCTATAACACTGCCAAAAATAAGTGTTAAAAAAAAAAAGTTAATAAATGTCATTTAACCCTTTCCCTAATAAAAGTCCAAATAACCCCCCTTTTCCATAAAAAAAAAAAAAAAACGTGTAAATTAAAATAAATATAAACATATGTGGTATCGCCGCGTGCGTAAATGTCCGAACTATAAAAATATATCAGTAATTAAACCGCACGGTCAATGGCGTGCAGGCAAAAAAAAAATTCCAAAGTCCAAAATAGCGTATATTTGGTCACTTTTTAAATCATGAAAAAATGAATAAAAAACAATCAAAAAGTCTGATCAACATTATCCTGCATGTAGTTATGATTATTTCCAGAAGTATGACAAAATCAAACCTATAAGTAGGGTATCGTTTTAACTGCATGGACCTACAGAATAAAGATAAGGTGTCATTTTTACCCAAAAAATTACTGCGTAGAAACGGAAGCCCCCAAAATTTCCAAAATGGAGTTTTTTCTTCAATTTCGTCGCAAAGTTGTTTTTTTTCCGTTTCGCCGTACATTTTTGGGATAAAATGACTGATGTCATTACAAAGTAGAATTGGGGGCGCAAAAAATAATTCATCATATGGATTTTTAGGAGCAAAATTGAAAGGGTTATGATTTTTAAAAGGTGAGGAGGAAAAAACGAAAGTGCAAAAACGGAAAAACCCCTGGTCCTTAAGGGGTTATCCCATGACTACAAGTTATTCCCTATAAGTCCCACTGGTGGGAGAACGCTGGCAGCTCTCACTTAGAGAATGAATGGGGTGGCAGCACGCATGCACGTCTTCTGGCTCCCTTCTCACGGGAGACACATGGGAGTAGTAGATGCTTGGAATAGCCTTCCTGCAGAAGTGTTAGCTGTCAATCTGGGGACGCAGGGCGTACCTGTTCGTCCTGCACCTGCGATATAACGCAGGGTCACTCGGTGACCCCGCGTCATTTTGGGTCAGTCCCGGTGGTTAACAGTTGCCGGGACCCAGGGATAATAGCGCGTGTCACCGATCGCGGTGACGGCACTATTAACCCTTTAGAAGCGTATCTAAAATCTAAAGAAAAGCATTCACGGCAGCTCAGTCTGGCTGATTGGGACCACCGCAGTGAAACCGCAGTGTCCCGATCAACTAGGACGCAGCAGGAGGGTCCCTTACCTGACATCGGCACGTCCGATCGGCGATTGATTGCTCCAAGCCTGAAATCCAGGCTTGAGCAATCGACCACCGATAACACTGATCAATGCTATGGCATAGTACTGAACAGTGCTGGCAATCAATGTACTGCATGTTATAAGCCCCTATGGGAGCTATAACATTGCAAAAAAAACTGTAAAAAAAAAAAAAGTTCATAAATGGGATTTAACCCCTTCCCTAATAAAAGTTTGAATCACCCCCCTTTTCCCATAAAAAAAAAAAAAAAAACATGTAAATAAAAGTAAACATCTGTGGTATCGCCGCGTGCGTACATGACCGAACTATAAACATATATCGTTAATTAAACCGCACGGTCAATGGCGTACACGTAAAAAATTTATAAAAAGCGATCAAAAAGTCCGATCAAAACAAATATTGTACCGACAAAAACTTCAGATCACGGAGCAAAAAATGAGCCCTCATACATCCCCATATGCAGAAAAATAAAAGTTATAGGGGTGAGAAAATGTCAATTTTAAACGTATACATTTTCCTGCATGTAGTTATGATTTTTTCCAGAAGTAATACAAAAATAAAGATAAGGTGTCATTTTTACCGAAAAACTTAATGCATAGAAACAGAAGCCCCCAAAAGTTACAAAATGGTGTTTTTTTTCTTCCATTTTGTCACAAAAGTCCAAAAACTGAAAAACCTTGAGTCCCCAAGGTATTAAGCATGCATGGGATAGGCATAACTTCATATAAGATAGGGCCAGGGACTAATTCATAGTATTCAGATTATTGGGCAGACTAGATGGGCCAAATGGTTCTTATCTGCCGACACATTCTAAGTTTCTATGGATCTTCTCATGAGAATGAGGACCTATCTGGAGGAAATGTGCCACAACGCCTTAAAGGACCCAGACACATTAGAAAAAAATTGTCTGGATCCACCGATTTGGGCGGAACCAGCAGCCTATCATATGTGTATTAGGGCCTCAAAACTCTCCGTCGGCCGAATGAATTGCACATAGGTGTACTTTTAGATAATAAGTGAGGGAGCTTGTCCCACCCCTACTGTGTAAGAAAACTACCATCCGCATATAATGACGTTTCTGCAGTCTACTACACAACTCTTACTAATGAGACCAGCGTTTACATTAAAACGATTCTTGTGGAAAAACTTTCCTTACGGGTAAGTTCACACATGCATATTTTGCATTGACTTGGGGAGCAAAATACTCTGCAGAAAACCTGCAACATAATTTGCACGTGTGAACATACACCTATACAGAAATAAGATCGCTGCATCTCATACAAAAGTGTCACCTGTTTGTAAATACAGTGAAACCTTTCCAGAGGTCACCTCTTTGAGAAGACCACCCCCTTATTCAGACCTGATTTTGTGTGGCAGTTTTTCTGTCCACCATGCATTTTGCATTTGAGAAGACCACCCAATTTTTAGATGCAATTTTGGGTGGTCCTCTCTACTAATGAGCATCTACCTAATGTATTTATGTATCTACCTTGTCCTGAGACAACACATACCATAGTACTACAGACATGCAAATGGGTCAGGGATTATTTTTGATAGCGTTTGCATATAAAAGTCAGACATGATAACTTTTCTCGGGCGGCTCATGAGTCATTGTCCAGGAAGTTAGCTGTTGAAGTATAACACGGTAGAAAACAAGAACTGAAAGGAGACTGTAAAGATCTTGAAAGGAAGAACAATTGCTCAATCTGAGATATATTTTCTGTCTGTCGTGTCATAGCTGCGTGTAAATTGCCTAAGCAGGAATATTTGTACCAAAATAGTCTGCTCCTACTCTCTTCATGTGAACAAGTCTCTCGTCTTTAGGCTGGTTATAAAACCATTATAGGGACGAGCGGCAGAGTCAGACAAGGAAACCTAGTGACACACTGTACACCTCCACAGAACTGTCATACTGACGTCTCTTTTGTATTTTTAGATTTTAAAGTTGCATTTTTTTTTCTTTGTCAACTTCTGTTTTATAAATAATTTTATTGTATCTTACATGTATGAGTATATGTGCCGCATCTTAAAGAGAATCTGACACCCTGTTCACCCACACTAAACCAATATGTTGAGTTAGAGTGCGGGTTAACAGCTTTACAAAGAGGGTTACACTTACTGGCACTGTAATCTTCCTGCTGCATTGCGCTCTAGCACGCAATGGAGGCAGGGAACCTGCTCACCTAGCTCCCCTGCCTCCTCCATATTATCCATCCGCCTAACCCCGTATATGAATATGCTAATGAATGCTACAGGTGAGCACTCTGCTCTCTGTGCGCTCACCGGTGGTCTTCATTAGCTAAATAATGATGCAGGGGTTCAGGGACAGACAGAGAATATCTACACACACAATATAGACTTATGTTTTACAACCAGTGTGCTTCTAGCTGTTGCAAAACTACAACTTCCAGCATGCCCAGACAGCCAACTAGTGACCAAGCATGCTAGGAGTTGTAGTTTTGCAACAGCTGGAAGCACATTGGTTGGGAAATGACGGATATATAATCAATAGATCAGGGTGGGGTCTAACTTTTGCTAAAGACAAACATGAATGAAATCTGTGGACAAAAAAAAAACAGCAGACACACCAAATCGCAGATACAGTGCCTTGCAAAAATATTCAGCCCCCTTGACTTTTTTCGTATTTTGGTACTTTACAGCCTTAAGTTAAATTTTTTGTTAATATGAATTTTATGTGATGAAGCAGAACACAATAGTATAAGTGAAATGAGAAAAATATATAAATTAAACTATTGTTTAGAAATAGAAAACTGGCACGTGCGTATGTACCTACCCCCCTTTGTTAGGAAGTCCATAAAAAGCTCTGGTGCACCTGTGTGCAATCTAAGTGTCACATGATCTGTCATTACATATACGCACCTTTTTTTGAAAGGCCCCAGAGGCTGCAACACCTAAGCAAAAGGCATCAGTAACCAAACACTGCCATGAACACCAAGGAACTCTCCAAACAAGTAAGGGACAATGTTGTTGAGAAGTACAAGTCAGGGTTAGGTTATAAAAAAAAAAAAAAAAAAATATCCAAATCTTTGATGATCCCCAGGAGTACCATTAAATCTATCATAACCAAATGGAAAGAACATGGCACAACAACAAACCTGCCAAGAGACGGCGGCCCAGCAAAACTCAAGTACCAGGAGGGGAGGGCGTTAATCAGAGAGGCAGCACAGAGACCTAAGGTAAGCCTGGAGGAGCTGCAGAGTCCACAGCAGAGACTGGAGTATCTGTACATAGGACGATAATAAGCTGTACCCTCCATAGAGTTGGGCTTTATGGCAGAGTGGCCAGAAGAAAGCCATTACTTTCAGCTAAAAACAAAAAGGCAGGTTGTGAGACTCCCAAAATGTATGGAGGAAGGTGCTCTGGTCTGAACTTTTCGTCCATCAAAGAAAACGCTATGTCCGGCGCAAACCCAACACATCACATCACCCAAAGAACACCATCCTCAAAGTTAAACATAGTGCTGGCAGCATCATGCTGTGGGGATGTTTTTCAGCAGCCAGGACTGGGAAACTGGAGATGAGGGAGGGTGCATTCACACCATGTCTTTGCAATACAGTTCCCATATACGTTTTCAATGTGAAAACCGTATGGAACCATATTGAAAACTGTATGCATTGACTCTCCATTGAAAACTGTATGCCAAAAGTTGCATCAGGTTGTGTCCGTTTTGCATCCTGTACGGTTTTGGCAGTTTTGGTTTTTCTTGTACCCAAAACTGTAGTCTACCACGTTTTTTGGTCCTGGTGAAAAACTGTATTAAACCGTATAAGTTTTTTTTAAACCTGGAAGTCAATGGGAACCGTACAGAACCATATGTGCTTACTGTTTCATCCAGTTTTCAACGTACGTTTTTTCACTTTGCACAGTCTTTTTTCTTGGAATTTCAATCAAACAAGTGAAACTTTATTCAAAATGGAGTGAAAAGTTAAAAACATATACGTTTTTTTCTTTAAAAACGGATGCAACCGGACATCATTTTTCAAACCGTATACGGTTTTTAACTGTATACGGGTTGAAATTTGTACACACGTTTTGACACAGCTTAGTCAGGTTTTGAGGAATCCGTTTTTCATCAAAAACCTGATACAGGAACTGTATTGCAAAAACGTGGTGTGAATGCACCCGGAAAGATGGATGGTGCTAAATACAGGGATATTCTTGAAAAAAAAACTGTCACACTCTGTTCATGATTTTTTGGCTAATACGGAGGTTCACCTTCCAGCAGGACAATGACCTCAAACGCACTGCTAAAGCAACACTTAAGTAATTTAAGGGGAAACATGTAAATGTGTTGGAACGGTCAAAACCCAGATCTCAATCCAATGGAAAATTGGTCAGTGGTCAGACTTAAAGGGGTACTCCACTGAAAAACATTAATTTTTTAAATCAACTGGTGCCTGAAAGTGAAACTGATTTGTAAATTACTTCTATTTAAAAATCTTAATCCTTCCAGTACTTATCAGTTGCTGTACACTCCAGAGGAAGTTCTTTTCTTTTTGAATTTCCTTTCTGTCTGACCATAGTGCTCTCTGCTGATACCTCTGTCCATTTTAGGATGTGGCAAGCTCATAGAGACTTATCCAAAGCTGTGATTCCCGCAAAAGGTGGCTCTACAAAGTATTGACTTTAGGGGGGGTGAATAGTTATGCACATTTTTTTCTGTTATTTTGTCCTATTTGTTGTTTGCTTCACAATAAATAATAATTACAAAATAAAAACCTCTTTAAAGTTGTGGGTATGTTCTGTAAATTAAATGATCAAAAACCTCAAACAGTCCTTGTTAATTCCAGGTTGTGAGGCAACAAATTAAGAAAAAAGTCAGGGGGATGAATACTTTTGCAAGGCACTGTAGGCTGATGTAATAATACTAGTGCCATCCATACATAACCATGCAAGTAAACGTGTAATGTTCATAAAGCACAATAATGGGTCGGCCTCTGTAAATCTGTTTAGGCTATATTCACATCACATTTTTTTGCCCTGTTGTGAAAGCCCCCGACATGTGTCCATAAGGGTCCAATGTCAGATGAGGCCAATATATTTAGCTAATATATATCAGTATGCCACAAGGAAAATGAAGTATGGAATAGTGTAAAAAAAAGAAACTATGGGAGGAATTTATCATTGGTTTTTAACTTGTTTTTGTGGTGTTGATTTTTGGTATGATATTTTTCCATTGCTGTTTAGAGACTTTTCATCACAACTTGTGCTTTAGATGCTTTTGTCAAAAATTGTGTAGCTAAACCATAGTGTGGTAAACTTTTTGCAGTGGTCATGAATTTATCATATGCGACTTTGTTGCACAATTTGTCAAAAAAATCCAGACCTGGCTCACTGAACTGGCTGTGGACAGTACTTGTAATAATGTGCACATTTTGATGCAACAGGTTAAAGGGGTAGTCCAGTGGTGAAAAACTTATCCCCTATCCTAAGGATAGGGGATAAGTTTGAGATCGCGGGGGGTCCGACCGCTGGGGCCCCCTGCGATCTCTCTGTACGGGGCCCCGGCTCTCCGCCGAGATAGCGGGTGTCGACCCCCGCACGAGGCGGCGGCCGACACGCCCCCTCAATACATCTCAATGGCAGAGCCGGAGATTGCCGAAGGCAGCGCTTCGGCTCTGCCATAGAGTTGTATTGAGGGGCCCGTGTCGGCCGCCGCTTCGTGCGGGGGTCGACACGCCCCCTTCCCGCAGGCTGTCGGGGCTCCGTACAGGAGATCGCGGGGGGCCCCAGGGGTCGGACCCCCCGCGATCTGAAACTTATCCCCTATCCTTAAGATAGGGGATAAGTTGTAAACCACTGAGTCACCACTGGACTACTCCTTTAAGTCACAGAGAAGCAAAAAAAAAAAAGTGTACTAGCCCCATATTTATCACGTGCCATGCATTATTCAATAAATTTGGCACATGTGCACATTACTACGACCCTAATATAAGGTGTAGGAAAATCGTTCATCGATCTGCATGATAAGAGATAAGTGTCTGATCACTGAGGGGTCCTGCCGCCAGGAGTCTCCCACAATATCCTGTACGGCGCTCTGGCTCCCCTCACACATGGAGCGGGTATCTCCAGCTCTCCCATGAACATGAATGGAAGGCATGCCAATCCCCACTACGTGTGCGAGGAGAGCTGAAGTGCTATACAGGAGATCGCTGGGAGTCACAGCGGTCGGACCCCACCTGTGCCATTAGACACTTATAGGCAGGGCTGTGGAGTCAGTAGATAAATGTTCCGACTCCGCAATTTTTTGTACTTCCGACTCAGACTCCTCTGTATTAATATGCGAATGTATTAAAGTTTAAGCTAACAATCGGAGTTTACAAGTTTTTATAGCCTTAGCTGAATGGCAGCAGTTTTTCCAATGGTTTACAGCTTCAGTCTTGAACTATTGACCCTCCATTCCCTTCACTTATACAAGTGTCTCTAGTCCTGCAAAAATCATATTTCCTTAATCCCTTATCAGTGAGAGGCTAGGTTACCCATGGGTTCCCTGTAACAGCAGAGCACAACACTATGGAAAGTATAAGTATTGCCGCTCCTAATTGTGCGTTGTGTGCCATATAGTAAAGCACATGAAAAGCATGCTTCTTCAGTCACTTAACGTGTTCGTTTTGCGGTTACGTGAGGCACTGCATGCATTGGTCTTTATTCTTATAGTAGAGAATTCATTAATTATAACTTTTTGTGAATTGGGACATTTAAACTTGCTTTTTTTTTAATTCCAATCTAAATTTAGTAGGAGTCGGAGTCGGTGCATTGTTTGCCGACTTTGACTCCAGGTACCCAAAATTTACTCCAACTCCGACTCCACGGCCCTGCTTATAGGGAAGACATTCTCCTACATGGGACTACCCCTTTAATGAGCTCAGGAGGGGTAGAGGAAGACGGACTGGTAGAATAGCTCCCCCTTGTTTTTCTTATCTGTTGGTCAGAGCTCTGCAGTCTATTCATAACCTTCTCTGGAAAAATAAAATGAATGCGATACAGTAGTTTACACTAGGGAATGAGCAAGGAGTCTTCTTGTTTGACAATTTTGATAAATGAGACCAATTTATCAGCACATTCCCCTTATACTTCTGCTAGAAATACTGGAGAATTCCTGCTGGTAGTTTTCTAGAAATGTATAAAATGTTGGAGAGATTTATTACTACGGTCATAAATTTTAGACAACATAATAGTGGATTAGAGGGGCAAAGAATGCGCCAAGTTTCTTTCACAGTGGTGCACGTTTCGATGCATCTTTTCGATATGTTTCGATATGTTAGGCATCTTCTTTAGGCCACATATTATTAGGATATAGAAATATGCTGGACCAGTGTTTCCCAGTGTCGCAAAACAGCTAGAGGCACATTGGTTGTAAAGTATTAGTCTATACCAGTGGTCTTCAACCTGTGGACCTCCAGATGTTGCAAAACTACAACTCCCAGCATGCCCGGACAGCCGTTGGCTGTCCGGGCATGCTGGGAGTTGTAGTTTTGCAACATCTGGAGGTCCGCAGTTTGGAGACCACTGGTCAATACCATGTGTGTGTGTATGTATGTATATATATATATATATATATATATATATATATATATATATATATAAATAAACATTTTATATACAATTTTGTTTAATGCCACAAGTAGAGATGAGCGAATTTACAGTAAATTCGATTCGTCACGAACTTCTCGGCTCGGCAGTTGATGACTTATCCTGCATAAATTAGTTCAGCTTTCAGGTGCTCCCATGGGCTGGAAAAGGTGGATACAGTCCTAGGAGACTCTTTCCTAGGACTGTATCCATCTTTTCCAGCCCACTGGAGCACCTGAAAGCTGAACTAATTTATGCAGGATAAGTCATCAACTGCTGAGTCGAGAAGTTCGTGACGAATCGAATTTACTGTAAATTCGCTCATCTCTAGCCACAAGCTTTACCCCAATATTTTCTGACAAATAGATGAGGAACACCATTAATAAATCTGATTCCTTTTATACTTTTTACACCATTTTGACACATCTCCTTTTCTAAACACTTTTTAGAAGCTTCTCGTGGGGTATAAACTGTGTCTAAGACACATAATAAATTCGGCACGGGACACGTATGCCATTTTTTTTTTTTCACAATTGGTGCATCATGCATAGTAAATCTTCCCTGTTGCCTTTTTATAGGGTAAAGTTTTGCTGACATTAATATTATTTGTTTTCACAGAATCTGCAAGGACAAGAATACAAAGACAAAAGTCTGAGGAGTCATCAGACTCAACCAAGACCGAGGACTCCATAAAAAAAGAAGACTAGCGGGAAATAACCCCCGAAACAACCCCCCTTACACTAATGTAATCCAACCCTTCAGACGTTTATTGGTTTTTATATATCTTAGTACCACTTATAGATTTTTATTTTCACAAGAAGTTTAGACTGAGAATAGCTGGAGTTTTCAAGGTAATCTTAAAGGGGTACTCTGGTGAAAATTATTATTATTATTTTATTTTTATTTTTTTAATCAACTGGTGCCAGAAAGTTAAACAGATTTGTAAATTACTTCTATTTAAAAAATCTTAATCCTTCCAGTACTTATTAGCTGCTGAATACTATAGAAGAAATTCTTCTCTTTTTGGAACACAGAGCTCTCTGCTGAATCACGAGCACAGTGCTCTCTGCTGACATCTCTGTCCATTTTAAGAACTGTCCAGAGTAGGAGAAAATCCCCACAGCAAACATATGCTGCTCTGGACAGTTCCTAAAATGGACAGAGATGTCAGCAGAGAGCACGGTGCTCGTGATGTCAGCAGAGAGCTCTGTGCTCCAAAAAGAGAAGAATTTCTTCTATAGTATTCAGCAGCTAATAAGTACTGGAAGGATTAAGATTTTTAAATAGAAGTAATTTACAAATCTGTTTAACTTTCTGGCACCAGTTGATTTAAAATAAATAAATAAAGTTTTCCATCGGACGACCCCTTTAATCTCCATTTTCTTCTAGACATTTCTATAACCTCACCCCGAAAAAAATCCAGGGTTCTTCCCATCTCATAAAGTGAAGATATACGACTAGGCTATGTCATTGCTTTCTGATCCATGGGGGTCCGACCTCTGGGACCCTCAAGGATCCTGAATCATCATTACAGCCCCTGCACAGCAGTGCCAGCCCAGCCCCGCTGTGCAGAGGAACTGCAGCTTAACTCTATTCAAGTGAAGCCGCGAATGGTTCCGCTGATCTTACGGTGCACTATTTATTTTAATTGTATCTTACTTGAATTTTATTTAAGTGTTGTGCACATTTTCACCTGACTTCACTTTCTAAGTATTACTACTGAAGAGAACCAATCAGTATCCTAGATGAGCCCCTGGTAGTCACTGTATGACTGTAGCTGGAAGGGATTTTCCTATTGTACACATACAGTGGAGTGTTGGTTCAGCAGCCTTCTCTATTCCCATTATCTCAGGTGAAGAAGGGCGCTGACGTCTGCCGAGTGCTGGGACCGTGTTTGGTGTCAATGCGGTCAGTCGTATAAACATTATACATAAAACTTTGTGAATTCATATAAATGCCATTTTAGGATTTCCTTTAATATGTTGGGACCTCAGAGTGTTTGTCTTTCATCTTACCCTTGTATACATGTGTTGATGTAGTCTGAAGTGTTTTTAGCTTCAAGGGGACCCGCAGCCCCTCCTGACCTGTCTGTTTTTGGGAAAACATGTGTTCCACATGAAATAACAATTCAAGAGCATCTTCTCCTATAACTCATTCCTGTTATTCTTAGTAGAAATGTATGAACAAATAACCACCGTGTAGGCCAGTGTTTCCCAACCAGGGTGCCTCCAGCTGTTGCAAAACTACAACTCCCAGCATGCCCGGACAGCCAACGGCTGTCCGGGCATGCTGGGCATTGTAGTTTTGCAACAGCTGGAGGCACCCTGGTTGGGAAACACTGGTGTAGGCTATCCAATCAGAGCTGACAGTGTCTGATAGTATAGGGACACACACCCCAATTGTAAACGCCCAGTTGACTATTTAGTCATATATTTCTAGTAAGATTAAAGGGGTATTCCAGGCCAAAACTTTTTTTTATATATATCAACTGGCTCCGGAAAGTTAAACAGATTTGTAAATGACTTCTATTAAAAAATATTAATCCTTCCAATAGTTATTAGCTTCTGAAGTTGAGTTGTTGTTTTCTGTCTAACTGCTCTCTGATGACTCACGTCCCGGGAGCTGTGCAGTTCCTATGTTGATATTCTCCCATCATGCACAGCTCCCGGGACGTGACATCATTAGCAGTTAGACAGAAAACTTCAGAAGCTAATAACTATTGGAAGGATTAAGATTTTTTAATAGAAGTAATTTAAAAATCAGTTGATATATATATTAAAAAAAAAAGGTTTTGCCTGGAAAACCCCTTTAACAATTCTGGGACATCTTTTCTTGTAGCTTTCTGTTGTGCTGATTTTCTGTTAAATACATGTATGCCCCAAGAAATCGTAAAACAGATGGGTCTGGAGAGGGGTTATCCAGGAAAAAACTTATATATCTCAACTGGCTCCAGAAAGTTAGACAGATTTGTAAATTACTTCTGTTAAAAAATATTAATCCTTTCAGTACTTATGAGCTGCTAAAGTTGAGTTGTTCTTTTATGTCTAAGTGCTCTCTGATGACACCTATCTCGGGAACTGTCCAGAGTAGAAGGAAATCCCCATAGCAAACCTCTTCTACTCTGTGCCGTTCCAGAGACAAGCAGAGGTATCAGCAGAGAGCACTGTTGCGAGACAGAAAAGAACAACTCAACTTCAGCAGCTGATAATTATTGGAAGGATTAAGATTTTTTAACAGAAGTAATTTACAAATCTGTTTAGCTATCCTGGAATACCCCTTTAGGATACTTTAACATTTCAGTAATAAAACAGGTCTGCACACCCAGATTTCCAAACTAAAAGCCAAGGGCCCTTTCACTAATCTAGTGATCATTGGGGTCCCAGCACATTGACCCCCTTCCCTCTTTTACCAAGGACGTATTCATCTCTCAATAACATTTCAGAGAATAGCTTTCAACATGGCTAATTTTATAAACCTTTTAATGTGGTCATCCCTAGAGTGTCATTGTAAAATACAACACGCTATTTACTGTACGCATGACAATTTGTTGTAATGTTTCTTTTTTTTTCAATTTTCTTTTAAATAAAAAAAAGTAAAGGTGTTTTTTTATTCACCAGTTGACAATACTGTTATCCATACTACACTTGAGTACTACAGATGCCACTGAAGCCAGGACATACAACGTACGCAACTTTTCCGGCTACTTACAGGGGCTGTTTACACCTGTTGTGATTTGTTAAAACTGTACAACTGGGCAGATGTTTTAAAATTAATATGGGTCATAATTTATTTCTGAAAGCTTGTTGTAGTAAGAGTTTTACAGGTGTATAAACTAGGCCTTGGTATTGCTTCCCTTTTCACGTGGCTAAGGCTTGGTTCACACCACTTTTTTGCAATATACGTTTTCAATTTGAAAACTGTACGGAACCGTATTGAAAACTGTATGCATTGACTCTCCAATGAAAACCATATGCCAAACAATGCATCAGGTTGTGCCCGTTTTGCATCCTGTACGGTTTTGTCAGTTTTTCTTCTCGTACCCAAAACCGTAGCCTACCACAGTTTATGGTCCGGGTGAAAAATTTTATTGAAACGTATACTTCTTTTTTAACATGGGAGTCAATGGGAACCATATGTGCGTACAGTTCCAAACGTTTTTTGATTTTGCACTGTTTTCTTCTTGGAATTTCAATCAAACAAGTGAAACTTTATTCATAAGGGAATGAGAAGTTAAAAACATGTTTTTTTACTTAAAACCGGATGCTTACTGGACATCATTTTTCAAACCGTATACGGTGTAAAATGTGTACACACGTTATGATACAGTGAAGTCAGATTTTGAGGAATTATTATTATTTTTTTTTAATCAAAAACCTGATACGGGCACTGTATTACAAAAATGTGGTGTGAACCCAGCCTTAGAAGGGTTATGCTACCGGTACTCCCTCCACTTCTGGTTGTCAGTATCACTTCATTAAAAAGTGGGGAGGCGGGTACCACATTGTGATCATCACATGCGGTGACAAATGGCCACATGATGTTGCCAATATTGTGATAGTTATACTTACAAGACAACAGGGTGGCAGAAGTGGAGTGAGGAATGGTATTGCACCTAGATAACCCCCTTTTAAAGCTATTTGGAAGTAGGGTATTCCGGCCTTAGACATGCCCCCTCCCATAGACATGAATAGAGGGGGTGGGGTGTGATGTCAAGTCTCCATCTCGGGAGCAGCGCCTGGCACAGAATGACGGAAGCTGCACAGAGATCGCGGGGGGGCCCAGTGGCAGGACCCCTGTCATCAGAGGATAGGGGATAAGATGTCTAAGTCCGGAATACCCCTTTAATATGTATTTGAAGGGTATATTTACATGTGCACGAGGGAAAAAAGGTAGATTTTCCAGCTTCCATAAAAACTAAGTTTATTTCAATCCATTAAAAAAGTGCCAAAAACGTAAATGTAACGTGCAGATAAAAGCCAAATGAAACTGTGTTATATTTGGCTTTTATTTGTATGTTACATTTATGTTTTTGCACTTTTTTAATGGATTGAAATAAACTTATTGGCCTGCATTTATCATTGTAGGTGTAAGTGAAGCATTTATCATTGTAGGTGTAAGTGAAGCATTTATCATTGTAGGTGTAAGTGAAGCATTTATCATTGTAGGTGTAAGTGAAGCATTTTTCTACACCTTTTTTTTTTGTGTGCAGGTAATGTGTAGGAGACCCAAATATATTATATGGTCACAGAGCATTTGATACATTTTGTGCAGGTTACATTCTCTGAAATTTCTCTCTTCACATACACCAAAAAGCTAAGTCTGGGCTGGTATATTTTTAGAGACTTTTCAGTGGCTTTTTTGCGCCTTTTCACAAAGTCACATGGGGAGATTTATCAAAACCTGTGCAAAGGAAAAGTTGCACAGTTGCGCATAGCAACCAATCAGATCGCTTCTTTCATTTTTCAGAGGCCTTGTTAAAAATGAAAGAAGCAAGCTGATTGGTTGCTATGGGCAACTGGGCAACTTTTCCTTTGCACAGGTTTTGATAAATCTCCCCCAATGTTCATAAATCCCTTCCATATCATGTGTATTGTCAAAATCTGTGGATTGCAACTCAAAATCAGCAGAAATGTGTAAACAAAAAGTTGCAAAAAAAAGATGCAAATAAACCCTGCTTGTGCCTTTTTTACGCCTTTTGTAGACACGAAAAATAGTCTATAGACAATGATAAATGTCGGCCATTGTTATTATGGAAGCTGGAAAATCTACCTTAGCCCCCCCCCCCCCTCGTGCATCTACCTGGGAACCGGCCCAGCAATCGGCCGTGCTGCCAACAGATGTGTCCCTGTGTCTCCACGCAAAACATGGAAGGATGAGCTGACTCTGAAGTTATACATTTTATATTTACATGTGGTTGATATGTTGCAAAAATTCTGTGACTGAATGGGACTTGCAGAAAATACCCCATTCAGTTGTATGAAACAGATTACAGTCACAGATATATTTGGAATAATTGTGCCACGTGTGGCCCTTAGTATGTGACAGATTGGCGTTATGTGCAGAGGCGGACATTCTTATTTTTGTGATGATAGCTGTACCATTCCCAATTGTTACATGTGCCTTTGTGAAGATGTCTCTACGTCTACTTTAAGACGTCCTGCAGTCTATGGGATCCTAGTTTATATTTACATTTTTGGTCAGGTATTCCATGTCAATTGATGCACATACTGTAGAAGCTTTGGGAACTGGATGGCCATAGTGTTCACGGTTTAAGATTTTGTTTTATTCCTTTAAAAAAAAAATACAAAAAAACACATTTGAAAGCCTTTGTGTTATCTGATAGTTGACTCTGCAAGAGCCAAGTAGGGGAAGTTAAGTGTCAACAATGGGGCATTAGCTTACAGAAAGGGCTCAGTATTAAAGGCTTTCAGCATAATGTACAGGAAATGCCCTTATGCACCAAATATCAGGGTCTATTCATGCCACATTCTTTGAAAGGACAAGAGTTCTTTAAGTTAACTACATACAATAGATCTAGATATCTTATCAAAAAAAGATAAAAGCTTCAATAAAAAAAAAAGTGTCTAAGTTCCGTAGTCTAGCTCAAAGTAAAAACATGACAGACCTTTTCAAAAATATTAAAGAAGCAATCTGACTGGTTGCAACTGGTCAACTTCTCCTTTGCACAGGTTTTGATAAAACTCCCCCATCCTTTTTTCCTTAAAGGAGAACTCCGCAATGTAAAAAAAAATAAAGATGTACATACCTTCCTTGCTCCCCCGGGGCCTCCGGTAACCAGCTTTGGTCTTCGCCGTGATCCATTTCCTGGTTGCCGGTGGTTGGATGAATCATACTGCGCTTAGCCAATCACCGGCCGCAGCGAAGTCAGACTCGGCCGGCGATAGGCTGAGCGGCAGTGTGAGAACGCTTCGGGACACAAAATTCTTCACTACACCGGCACCTGCTGCCGGGGCCTAAAACGTCACACTGCCGCTCAGCCTATCGCCGGCCGAGTCGGGACTTCACTGCGGCCGGTGATTGGCTGAGCGCAGTACGACTCTCCGACCACCGGCAACCAGGAAGTGGATCACGGCGGAGGCCGGAGCCGGTTACCAAAGGCCCCGGGGAAGCGGAGGAAGGTATGTACATCTTTATTTTTTTACTGCCGGCAGTATGGACGACAATTTTTATGTTCTGGAGTTCTCCTTTAAGTAGGTGCTGATCTGTGTGCTGCCGTAGGGGGCCTGTGGATGGCCTGTGACCTCCAAAAGTCTGGGGCTACACAGTCATTTTTGTCAGACGACCTAAAATTGCTGTGTCAGTGCTGTGTCAACGCAACCACATTCAGTTACTTAGGCTCAGACAAAGCAATTTTTGGATGTGTAAGCACTATTGCAGCCAAAATTGTTGTGTATCCCAAACTTAAAAGGGGTACTTCAGCCGTAAACATCTTATCCCTCTATCGAAAATGCTAAGATGTCGGATCGCGGCTGCGCCGACACGGCAGCGCTCTGAACATTCCGTCCTCATGGCGTTACACCACACCCCATCCATCCATAGACATAAATAGAGGGGGCGTGGCAGCTGTGATCACCAGTCATTCGGCACAGAGCAGAGGTCACTCCATGGACCGGATGACTGGCGTGCCGCACCAGAGATCACAGGGTCCCCAGCGGCTGGACCCTCACGATCTGACATCTTATCCCTTATCCTTTGGAAAGAGGACATGTTTAGGGGCGGAGTACCCCTTTAAGTCTGGGCTGACATTATTTTGGTCAGTATTTTTAGGCAAAACCAGGAATGGGTTCAAAACATAGAAAAAGGTGCAAATAAATATTATAGTGTTTCTTTCTGTTCAACTACTTTAATTTGGCTAAAACACACCTCTAAAATAATTACCTTTTAGAACACGCTGTATTCAATTACCTTTAAGGACTTACGGGAGCAGCGCCTCTAAAGAGTCCCTCTAGGTGGGATATATATGGTCATTATCCAGTTTATGAGGTAAATCAGAGGCCAGCACGGCACATTTTCTCAATGCTGTCGCAGACTCTTCAGTAGAGCAGCCCCACCCTCATGACTCTTTACTAGTAACTGAAAATAGTGTCAACTAGATTAGTTTACTCTACATTATGCTGCATCAGCCAAAATGTACATGATGCATCACTGTGAGCCTGGTCCTGGACGGGCATAATAAATCCTCTGGCCAGCTTCACTTTAATCACAATACAACAGATGAAACTCTTGAATTTCAGGCTGCAACAATTAATTGATAAAAAATTTAAAAAAATAAAAAACTCTGAAAATAGTTATTGACAATTTCCATTATGGATAAATCAGTTGGAGTAAAAGTATACTTATTTTTGTTACTACTTTTTCTGCCTTTTTGAAGATGCTGCTGGCCTGCAGTAGAGATGAGCGAACTTACAGTAAATTCGATTCGTCACGAACTTCTCGGCTCGGCTGTTGATGACTTATCCTGCGTAAGTTAGTTCAGCTTTCAGGTGCTCCGGTGGGCTGGAAAAGGTCGATACATTCCTAGGAAAGAGTCTCCTAGGACTGTATCCACCTTTTCCAGCCCACCGGAGCACCGGAAAGCTGAACTAATTTATGCAGGAAAAGTCATCAACTGCCGAGCCGAGAAGTTCGTGACGAATCGAATTTACTGTAAGTTCGCTCATCTCTAGCCTGCAGCCTCCAGCTCTAAGACCATGGCTTGCAAAGCAATCTAGAAGCCGGCCCGGCCTCCTTGTCCTCTGGTGACAATAAGCCATCGATCCTGACATGAGCCCCCCTGTCTTGCCAGAAGCTGTGTTCTCCCTCCTCCTTGCAGTGACAGATCTTCCTGGTGCAGGGAGGACGGCCATCACTAAGGTATGTGGACTGCTCCTGCAGCAAGGCTCATAGGTTAACCTTTCAGTTGCTGTCCCTGCGCCCTTCGGGTACTCTCCCCTCTTTTTTCCCCGTTAACCCTTCACATTGCGGTTCCCACTTCCTCCCGTCCACCCTTCCCTGGTCCCCTAATCCATTGTCTGATCCGATTAATATAACCAATAAATCAGCCAACAAATCGACTTTACAATGAATTGTTAGTTGCAGCCAGAGTTAAATTTACTGATCTGCAGCTGAAGACCTCAAGCTGGTATCTTACTGGTTAACACAAGAAGTAGATATATTGGGGGTATTTAAAAATTTTGCCTGTTGACAGTTTTTTACCTTTTTTTTTCACTTTGGTTTTCATTAGAGATGAGCGAACTTACAGTAAATTCGATTCGTCACAAACTTCTTGGCTCGGCAGTTGATGACTTATCCTGCATAAATTAGTTCAGCTTTCAGGTGCTCCCGTGGGCTGGAAAAGGTGGATACAGTCCTAGGAAAGAGTCTCCAGCCCACCGGAGCACCTGAAAGCTGAACTAATTCATGCAGGAAAAGTCAGCAACCGCCGAGCTGAGAAGTTCGTGACGAATCGAATTTACTGTAAGTTCGCTCATCTCTACTTGAAAGGTTTGGAAGAGTCTGGAGCAGTGGAAACATATTGGCCCAGATTTATCAAACTGTGTGAGAGAAAAAGTGGAGGGATTTTCCCGCAAGAACCAATCACAGCTTTGCTTTCACTTTACCTCAGCTCGTTAGCTGAGCTGTGATTGGTTGCTGTGGGAAAAATCCCTCCACTTTTTCTCTCACACAGTTTGATAAATCTGGGCCATTGTATTATAATATTGTGCACACTAGGTTGATAATCTATCTGGAGCAGCTGTAGACTGTCTAGTCCATGTTTGCATGGTGTTGCAATTAGGACGTGCCCCCTTTTCCACAAAGTCACACCTCTTTGTCAGATGAAGCCCAAGAGTGTCAAAAACAAGTGAAGCAAGTCTTATAAGCCATTTATTTCTGTTTAAGGATAAATGCCTCTTGTATGTTTAAGGCAAATACAGAAGCAGTGTTCTTTTTGATGACAAAGCTTTATTAACATAGAAAACAATGGTCATCTAAAAAAGTGCCACAGAAAAGTGAAATTATACAACAGCTTGACATGTCTATAAACATATAGGCCCTCATTTACTATTGCAAACCCAACATGTTTTGGCGAGTTGTGTGCCAGATGCTGTCGCATTGCGCCAGAAATTCTGTCAGCGCCAGAATTGAAGGGAAAAAAAAACTAACTCCATTTCACTGAGAAGCAAAAAAAGGGGCGTGGCTGGCAGGGAGAGGGGGCGTGTTCCTGACTTTTACAAAAACCCAAAATATTTACTAAGGTTTCCACAGAAAAGGTGGTGAATTTCAGCTGAGGAAAACCAGACAGATTATATAGATGCAAATCATAAAATGTTGCAGTATCTTGTAATACCTTTTTTATTGGACTAACAGCATTTTGTAGAGACAAACTTTCGGGATTCCTCCCTTTATCAAGTCCAAAGCAAATCTTGCCACTTACAGTGCTTGTTTTCCAATCCACTAGTGCCAGAAAGTTAAACAGATTTGTAAATGACTTTAATTTTAAAATCTTAATCCTTCCAGTACTTATCAGCAGCTGAATGCTCCAGAGGAAGTCGTTTAGTTCTTTCCCATCTGACCACTTGATAAAGGGAGGAATCCCGAAAGCTTGTCTCTGCAAAATGCTGTTAGTTCAATAAAAAAGGTATTACAAGATACTGCAACATTTTATGATTTGCATCTGCATCACTGGACTAATACGGCTACTCAAATTTACTAACTATATATATATATATATATATTATATATATATATATATATTATATAGATATAGATATAGATATATATATATTTATGCAGAAGCAAAATTTAGGGAAACCTTAGTAAATTCCATAGGAAAAAAAATTGTAGAGAATTAAAACCCACAACGAAACCTACACAACACTCTTAGTAAATGAGGGCCATAGTGCGAGCTCATCTAATTCCCAGTTTTACGTGTTTTTCAAAGTCAAGATTAAAGGGAACCTGTTAGGTGGGTTACACATGACACAGGGGCAGACACACTGGGGGTAATTTATCATACTTTGAGTTTTGAATGCCAAAAACAGGCATATAAATTTAAGCAGATTTAATGACCATGTCAGGAACTGTCCATAGCAGGAGCAAATCCCCATAGCAAACCTCTCCTGCTCTGGACAGTTCCTGACATGGACAGAGGTGTCAGCAGAGAGCACTGTGGTCAGATGGGAAAGAACTAAACGACTTCCTCTGGAGCATTCAGCTGCTGATAAGTACTGGAAGGAAAGATTAAGAAGCACTGTAAGTGGCAAGATGCAGGATGCACGCCTCGTGCCTTTTCCAACCCTTCCCTGCCTTGATGTGTGCACGGCGAAAAGCTGGAAGCAGAGCCCTCTAAATCCAGGTCAATACAGGGATAGGTGTGCATTCTGTGCTTGAGCATGACATAGAGCAAACAGATCTCCTTCTCCTCCTCCCCCCCCTTTAAGGGCAGGGTCACACGTAGTGTATTTGACGCTGCAGAAAAGATGCTGTGGATTCTGCTACGAGCAGACACACAGAGCTACCACACCGCGGGGGGGGGTTAAGGTTTGGCAGCGGGTGCGTCGTCCAAGCCTTACTGCACACACAGTGTGTCTGCTCATAGCAGAATCTGCAGCGGATTTCAGCTGTGCAGCAGATTTCCTGCAATTTCAAAAACTCTGCAGATGCACCAGGAGTGACCCTACCCTAAATGCTCATTTTTGCACTGGTAGAAGAGTATTCATAAACAAACCAGTAAAAACATTCAAGCTTTTCTATGGTATACATTTAGTTTAATAACATGGTCATTGACAAACTGTAGTTCTAACCCTGTTAGGTAGGAAGGGTAGAGAGCATTAAACTGACATTATCCAGGAACACAAAAACTGGGCTAGTTACTTCCAAAAACAGCACCACACCTGTCCTCCACTCATTTCTAGTGCAGTAAATGAAACAAAGTTTTAATACCCCACACAACTTGAGGACAGGGATGGTGCTGTGTTTTTTTTTTCCAAAGAAATTAGCAGTTTCTCTAAACCTGGATAGCCCCTTTAAATTAGGCTGAAGATAAGTTATTATCCAAGGCAACTCCACTGTCCTATGAGAATTACTACCACTACAGTTTCTTCTAGATCAGTGCAAGTTACACTAGTGCAAAAAATGAAAAACAAATGGTGTATTTACTGTTCAGTACTATTCCCGAACTCAGTACTTCTGTATCCGCAAATGTGATGTCTGGCATGTTCTATAGCAGTGGTCTCCAACCTGCGGACCTCCAGATGTTGCAAAACTACAACTCCCAGCATGCCCGGACAGCCAACGGCTGTCCGGGCATGCTGGGAGTTGTAGTTTTGAAACATCTGGAGGTCCGCAGGTTGGAGACCACTGTTCTATAGGCTCAAAGTGAAAGTAGATTAGACATTAAATCCGCTCCCAACACTATTGTGAAAGGAACTTGTATCATCAGACATAGGCAGCCGGACTGGCAGGTTTTGTTATGACGTTAAAGGGGTTCTCCACTGCCCTTCCTTCTGGAGCTCCGCTCGCAGTGTCCCCTCAACGAAAGTCTATTATTGGAAGGGGGCGTGACAGCGGTCGCGCCCCCCTCCCATAGATTTTTGTTGAGGAGGGGGGGGGGGGGGTGACGTCAGGAGGGGGCGGCCTCGAACACGGAAGCCCGCACACAGCATTCGGAGTAATAAACTTCCAGATGCTGCGAGCGGAGCTCCAGAAGGCAGGGCAGTGGAGAACCCCTTTAACCTATGATATGGCATTTGTAAGCTTGTTATCCGTACAGTGATATGCTGGCAAAACATAATCCGGGACCACCAACAATTCCTTTTTAAAACACAGAAAAATCCTGATTTAATGGTCCAGAAAACCAGAGCACGTGGGGCAACATTTAATGTGATTGTATCTCTACATTGTAAAAGGTAGCATCACATTGGTTAGAATCCACTGCATTTCCTCATTTACCATGTATTCAGACCCCTTCACTTTATTCATTTTGTTATTTTACAGCGTTCTGCTAAAATAAAATAAAAAATCAAGTTCCCCACCTCCCACCCATCATTCTGCCCTCAATACCCCATAATGCCAAAGTAAAAAGGAGAAAGTTAGAAATCTTTGCTAGCTTATTGAAAAAGGACAAATTGCATTAACATAAGTATTCAGACCCTTGATTCAGTACTTAAAGGGGTACTCCTGTGGAAAACTTTTTTTTTTTTTTTTAAATCAACTGGTGCCAGAAAGTTTAACAGATTTGTAAATCACTTCTATTAAAAAAAATCTTAATCTTTCCAGTACTTTTTAGGGGCTGTATACTAAAGAGAAATCTAAAAAAGAAATGCATTTCCTCTGATGTCATGACCACAGTGCTCTCTGCTGACCTCTGCTGTCCATTTCCGGAACTGTCCAGAGCAGGAGAAAATCCCCATAGCAAACATATGATGCTCTGGACAGTTCTTAAAATGGACAGCAGCGGTCAGCAGAGAGCACTGTGGTCATGACATCAGAGGAAGTGCATTTCTTTTTTGGATTTCTCTTTAGTATACAGCCCCTAAAAAGTACTGGAAGGATTAAGATTTTTCAAAAGAAGTGATTAACAAATCTGTTAAACTTTCTTGCACCAGTTGATTTAAAAAAAAAAAAAAAAAAAAAAAAAAAAAAAGTTTTCCACAGGAGTACCCCTTTTAAAAGCCCTTTGGCAGAGATAACAGCCTCCAGTCATCTTGGGGGATGATACCACAAGGTTTACACACCTGGATTTGGGGTTATCTGCCATTCTTATCTGCAGATCCTCTCAGACTATCAGGTTGGATGGGGACCATTAGTGGAAGCCATTTTCAGGTCTCTACAGAAATGTTCTATTGGGTTCATGTCAGGGCTCCGGCTGGGTCACTCAAGGACATTCAGAGTTGTCCATAAGCGGCTCCTGCATTGTTTTGGTTGTGTGCTTAGGTCATTGTTTTGTTGGAAGGTGAATCTTCAGCCCAGAGCACACTGGATCTGGTTTTTATTGAGAATATCTCTGTACTTTGGTCAGGGTTAATGGAAAGCTAAAAGGAGCAGTCTTACCGCTCATAACCTATCCAATGTTATCACTACAGTGAAGTATGGTGGTGGACAGGGTCTGGTTTTCTCCAGACGTGATGCTAAGAATTGAGGCCAGAAAGTTTCATCTCCTGTACAGGGCCCAGACTTTCTATCAGAACAGAACATGTTGACCCCCGCACGAGGCAGCGGCAGACACTCCCTCTCCATATATCTCTATGGGAGAGCCGATGATAGCTGAACGGTTCTTCCATAGATATATGAAGGGGGCGAGGAGGGCCCAGAAGTTGGATTCCTGCAATCTAAAACTGATCCCTAATCCTGCGGATACGTTTTTGTTCAGGATATATTCTCCTTTAATTCCGTGCAAAATTTTTAGTTTTTTCCTTTAATAAATTAGCAAAAAATTTCTAAAAATCTGTTCTCACACTCATTATGGGATACTAAGTGCAGAATGATTGAGGGAGAAAAAAAAAAAAGAATTTATTGTTTGATTTTAGCACTTGTTGCAGATCTTGCTCTAGATCAGCATAAAATGTAAAAAAAAAAAAAAAAAGTTTTTCCTAATGCAATGCAATGAAGTTCCAAATTTTCACTTGTTGCGGAATTGCCCCCCTCAGATTTGGGAGCTTTAAGTTTATGTAAAAAAAAAAATTAAAATCTATGTATTTGAAACCCACAGTTGCACATTCTGCTGCTGATCCAGAGCAAGATCTGCAACAAGTATGGATTCACACATGGATCTGAACAGAGAAAATCCGAAACATCAATTATTATTATTATTATATATATTTTTTTTTTACACTGTGTGCATAGAGGTCGTACAATTGTTCTCCCATTGCTGGTATTGTTATACACTGCAGATTATCCACATGAATGAGTATTTGACCTACGTGAAAGTAACCCAGGTACACAGGGTTTTTAAAGGGTATTCTCCTTTTTGACAAGGAGGTTAAATCTTGTAGAATTTAATGTTTGTGACCATAAACTGGTCATATGGACGATAGATAAAACAATTCTGTCAAACATGCACACAAGTGTTTTAGCACTGGGGCTACGTATACCATCTGAATTAGTTTGTAGTAATCACATTTCTGTTACATATTTCAATTACCGACCTGCCAAAATCCTGTACACATTTAGTATTAACGTTGTCAAAGAGGAAGAGATTTCACATTTGCCCATTTATAAATCACTCTAAAATTACTGGAATACATATAAATTCAATACGCTTGTCATTTGACCAAAAAGTAAATACACCAATTGCTTGGAATTCAAGTTTAGCTAAAAAGTCATCTCCATTGTCTTGCAAGGTGCCGTCAGTTCTTGAAGGCTCCGGCTTTGCTTGCCTTATTGATAAAGATCTTTAGAAGATCACTGTCCATATTAGCAAAGGCGTCCGTCTGGGTAACCACAGTCATATGGTTTATGCAGAATCTGAAGCAGAACTCTTCTAGGTCCTAAAAATAAAAGGCCTTGTTGTAAAAAAAAACAAATTATCATAGGAAACAGAATTTGGCGCTTATCTGCTGCTCGCGGTTTTAGTACTGAAAAGAACAATACACAAAAGAATGAGTGAATTACAGGAGGTGTACAAGAGATCTGCAGCAGGCTGGGCCTAGAATGCGGCTTTGTTTAGGAGACTGGTCATTTGGTTTTAAATGGTACAAAAACATAAGATGTCCTTAACCCCTTAACGACCATGGACATAAATGTACGGCCTAGTGCTGCGGTACTTAGCGCACCAGGACGTACATTTACATCCTATACATGACTGCGAGCATCGGAGCGATCCTTGGGTCATGCGCGGCAGGGACCTGCCGTTAATTGCCGACATCCGTGATCGTGCGGATGTCCGCAATTAACCCCTCAGATGCTGTGATCTATAACAGTTTCAGCTGATCTGCTTGCCTGCGGCACGGCCGTGGAGATCGGACCAACTAACATTGCTGACGGAGGTCCCCTCACCTGCCTCTAACGCCTTCCAGCAGACCAGAGCAGAATATAGCCAATAATACTGATCAGTGCTAAGCCCTATGTATGGCACTGAACAGTATTGGCAATCAAGTGATTGCAATAAATATAGTCTCCTATGGGGAGATTAAAAAAAAAAGTGTTAAAAAAAAATTTCATAAATAAATAGGAAAAATTTAGAATTTTTTTTCCCATTTTACCCCCAAAAAGTTGAAAAAAAATAAAATAAATTTAAATAAACATAATTTGGTATCGCCGCGTGCAGAAATGTCCAAAATATTTAAATATAATTTTAATGATCCCATACGGTTAATGGCGTGAACATAAAAAAAAAAAATAAGTCCAAAATTGCTGCTTTTTTGTCACATTTTATTCCCCCCAAAAAATTTACAACAAAATGATTAAAGGTTTTTTTTTATACACAAATGTGGTACCAATAAAAAGTACATACAGATCATGGTGCAAAAAATTTGCCCTCATACAGCTGCTAACACGGAAAATTGAAAAAGTTATAGGTCATCAAAATAGAAGGATTTTAAACATACTCATTTGTTTAAAAAGTTGGTGATTTTTTTTAAAGCAGTACAATAATAGAAGTATATAATCATGGGTATCATTTTAATCCCGCAGAATAAAGAAAACAGGTCATTTTAAGGCTGGAACTCCACTGAGGTTTTTTTTTTTTTTTGCAAAAACGCTGTCAAAAACGCCAATTTCCCCATACAGCATTTTTTCAGTGAAAAAAACGCAGCGTCCAGATGTTAGCTGCTAGTCAATGGTGAACTGCAAAATGCCAGAGTCACTTGGCGTTTTTCAGTTTGGCGTTTTTTTTTATCCTTTTGGCATTTTTCAGCAATTTCGGGCTCAGAGGCTGGATTTTCAAAATGCCCGACAAAACCTAGTTTGGCATTTTTAGCCCTGAAATCGTGGTGTTTTCATCCCATAGAAGTCTATGGAAGAGCAAAAACGCCATGTTGGTTTTAAATTTTGCGTTTTTGCAGGCGTTTATTCTTTTTTGGACTTTAGCGATCCAAAAAAATGATTGAGATACATTTTTTATTAAAATTTCGTACAGTACCATAAAAATTTTTTATAAAAAAAGATACAGTAGTGATGGAAAAAATTGTACCTAACGAAATGTATCTTATTTTATTACGAAATGTTTATACATTTTTAAACAGGGATCAATTTATGTGGGCGGGTAAAGTGCTAAAAATGTAGCCGGCAATAATAATGTAGTGTGTGTGTGTGTGTGTTTTTCACTTTTTTTTTTTATAATTTTTTTTTAAATTTTTAGGTAGTACTACTACTCCCAGCATGGAACACACTGTTCCATGATGGGAGTAGTAGTGACCTGTACTTACTGACAGATCGCCCCTTGCGATCTTTTTGTATAATGTATAGATGCGGCGGCCGCTCTTCTATGGTCCCCTGCCCTGCCGTATACATACACATTTATATTTCCCGCAGAGAGTTGTGATTGGTCAGATGGTTCCAGCCAATCACAGCTCTCTGTGAGAAATCAGAATGTGTATATATATGAGCAGCGGCCCCTTGAAAAAGGAAACGAAACGGCGTTGGGGAGCGGAGCACGGCACTTTAGAATGGGTAAGCCCCAATTAGCACCTTATGCACTCGTATCTTTTCATGGCAAATAGCCAATACATTTGGATTTAGTTGTCAGTAATACACTGGGAGCCTCTTTCCGGAGGGAATATTTACCCAGCCGGGGTCCCCAGTCTTTACACAGGACATATTTTTAGTGTGCAGGTGCATTGCATACAACTTCCACAGAGTTGTTCCAAGATTTTTACATTATTGTCCGTGTCTCTGTACTGTTGCTCGGCCTATGCTCGAGGTCCTCAGTTATTCCAGCTCCATTTTTTGGTCTCATGTTTTTATACTTTGTTTATTTAATAAAGATATATTTAATTAAGCGGCATTTAGTTACTCTTTCTTTTTTGTGTGGTGGATATATTATATATATATATCTATCTATATATCTATCTCTATATATCTATCTCTATATATCTATCTCTATATATCTATCTCTATATATCTATCTCTATATATCTATCTCTATATATCTATCTCTATATATCTATCTCTATATATCTATCTCTATATATCTATCTCTATATATCTATCTCTATCTATCTATCTCTATCTATCTCTATCTATCTCTATCTATCTCTATCTATCTCTATCTATCTATATATATATATATCTCTATATATCTATATATATCTCTATCTATCTCGTGCAGGGGACCATAGGAGAGCGCCGGCCGCTGCATCCATACATTATACAGGAGGTTCACAGCGGGTGTCAGGAGTGATACTCACTGTGATCTTTCCTTATCTACAAGTACTACTACTCCCAACATGGAGTACACTCTGCTCCATGCTGGGAGCTGTAGTACCTGCATTAATAGACAGATCACAGCAGGTGTCAGAAGTTACACTCGCTGCGATCTGTCTATTAATGCAGGTACTACAGCTCCCAGCATGGAGCAGAGTGTGCTCCATGTTGGGAGTAGTAGTGCCTGCTAAAGGACACATCACAGCGGGTGTCACTACTGACACCCGCTGTGACTGTCCTGTCTATAGCAGAGATGCAGAGCAGCTCTATACATCGCTCACATCCCTGCTCTGCACTGTACTCCGGGCCGGCCACTCACTCATTCATCTTTTCCTCAGAGCTGTGATTGGCTGAAACCATCCGGCCAATCACAGCTCTGGGCGGAAAATATGAATGAGTGATGTGAATAGAGCAGAGATGTGAGCGCTGCATAGAGCCACATCACTGCTATATTATGGACGATCGCATCGGATGTCAGACTGACACCCGGGGCCATATGTCTATAGTACAGGTACTACTACTCCCATCATGGAACAGTCTTGTTCCATGCTGGGAGTAGTAGTACTAAATAAAAAATGTGGAACAAAAAAGGAAAAAAAAGTTAACACACACACACTTTATAAAAAAAATTTATTACAATTTTGTTATAAAAAATAAACATCTAGTTAACCCCTTAAGGACCAGGCCATTTTACACCTTAAGGACCGGAGCGTTTTTTGCAATTCTGACCACTGTCACTTTAAACATTAATAACTCTGGAATGCTTTTCCTAATCATTCTGATTCTGAGATAGTTTTTTCGTGACATATTCTACTTTAACTAAGTGGTAAAATTTTATGGTAACTTGCATCCTTTCTTGGTGAAAAATCCCAAAATTTGATGAAAAAAAATGAAAATTTTGCATTTTTCTAACTTTGAAGCCCTCTGCTTGTAAGGAAAATGGATATTCAAAATAAAACATTTTTGGGATCACATATACAATATGTCTACTTTATGTTTGCATCATAAAATTTATGAGTTTTTACTTTTGGAAGACACCAGAGGGCTTCAAAGTTCAGCAGCAATTTGGAAATTTTTCACAAAATTTTCAAACTCGCTATTTTTCATGGACCAGTTCAGGTTTGAAGTGGATTTGAAGGGTCTTCATATTAGAAATACCCCATAAATGATCCCATTATAAAAACTAAACCCCCCAAAGTATTCAAAATGACATTCAATAAGTGTATTAACCCTTTAGGTGTTTCACAGGAATAGCAGAAAAGTGAAGGAGAAAATTCACAATCTTCATTTTTTACACTCGCATGTTCTTGTAGACCTAATTTTTGAATTTTTGCAATTGGTAGAAAGGAGAAAATTTTTACTTGTATTTGAAACCCAATTTCTCTCGAGTAAGCACATACCTCATATGTCTATGTTAATTGTTCGGCGGGTGCAGTAGAGGGCTCAGAAGGGAAGGAGCGACAAATGGTTTTTGGGGGGCATGTCACCTTTAGGGAGCCCCTATGGTGCCAGGACAGCAACAAAAAAAAAAACCACATGGCATACCATTTTGGAAACTAGACCCCTCGGGGAACGTAACAAGGGGTAAAGTGAACCTTAATACCCCACAGGTGATTCACGACTTTTGCATATGTAAAAAAAAAAAAAAAAAAAAATTTACCTAAAATGCTTGGTTTCCCAAAAATTTTACATTTTTAAAAAGGATAATAGCAGAAAATACCCCCCAAAATTTGAAGCCCAATTTCTCCCGATTCAGAAAACACCCCATATGGGGGTGAAAAGTGCTCTGCTGGCGCACTACAGGTCTCAGAAGAGAAGGAGTCACATTTGGCTTTTTGAAAGCAAATTTTGCTCTGGGGGCATGCCGCATTTAGGAAGCCCCTATGGTGCCAGAACCGCAAAAAAAAAACACATGGCATACCATTTTGGAAACTAGACCCCTCGGGGAACGTAACAAGGGGTAATGTGAACCTTAATACCCCACAGGTGATTCACAACTTTTGCATATGTAAAAAAAAAAAATAAAAAAAATTTTTACCTAAAATGCTTGGTTTCCCAAAAATTTTACATTTTTCAAAAGGGTAATAGCAGAAAATACCCCCCAAAATTTGTAACACAATTTCTCCCGAGTACGGAGATACCCCATATGTGGCCCTAAACTGTTGCCTTGAAATACGACAGGGCTCCAAAGTGAGAGCGCCATGCGCATTTGAGGCCTAAATTAGGGACTTGCATATGGGTGGACATAGGGGTATTCTACGCCAGTGATTCCCAAACAGGGTGCCTCCAGCTGTTGTAAAACTCCCAGCATGCCTGGACAGTCAGTGGCTGTCTGGTAATACTGGGAGTAGTTGTTTTGCAACAGCTGGAGGCTCCGTTTTGGAAACAGTGGTGTACCAGACATTTTTCATTTTTATTGGGGAGGGGGGCTGTGTAGGGGAATGTGTATATGTAGTGTTTTTTACTTTTTATTTTATTTTGTGTTAGTGTAGTGTAGTGTTTTTAGGGTACAGTCGCACGGGCGGGGGTTCACAGTAGTTTCTTGCTTGTAGTTTGAGCTGCGGCAGAAAATTTGCCGCAGCTCAAACTTGCAGCCGGATACTTACTGTAATCCTCCGCCCATGTGAGTGTACCCTGTACATTCACATTGGGGGGGACATCCAGCTGTTGCAAAACTACAACTCCCAGCATGTACCGTCTATCAGTGCATGCTGGGAGTTGTAGTTTTGCAACAGCTGGAGGCACACTGGTTGTGAAACACAGAGTTTGGCAACAAACTCAGTGTTTTGCAACCAGTGTGCCTTCAGCTGTTGCAAAAGCTACAACCCCCAGCATGTACGGACAGCGGAAGGGCATGCTGGGTGTTGTAGTTATGCAACAGCGGGAGGCATACTACTTTGGCTGGGGATGCTGGGGATTGTAGTTATGCAACAGCTGGAGACACACTGGTTTGCTACTTAACTCAGTGTGCCTTCAGCTGTTGCAAAACTACAACTCTCAGCAGTCACCGACAGCCAACGGGCATGCTGGGAGTTGTAGTTATGCAACCAGCAGATGCACCACTACAACTCCCAGCATGCACTTTAGCTGTTTGTGCAAGCTGGGAGTTGTAGTTACACAACAGCTGAAGGTACACTTTTCCATAGAAAGAATGTGCCTCCAGCTGTTGCAAAACCATAAGTCCCAGCATGCCCATAAGGGAATGCTGGGAGTTGTGGTGGTCTGCCTCCTCCTGTTGCATAACTACAGCTCCCAGCATGCCCTTTTTGCATGCTGGGAGCTGTTGCTAAGCAACAGCAGGAGGCTGTCACTCACCTCCTGCTGCTGCTGATAGACGCTGCAGGTCAGTCCCGCCGCCGCCGTCGCTCCTGGGGCCCCGATCCCAACATTAACGCCGGGGATCGGGGTCCCCAGCACCCGGGGTCGTCTTCCCGCACCCGCTCACGTCCTCCGGAAGAGGGGCGGAGCGGGTGCGGGAGTGACACCCGCAGCAGGCGCCCCGATTGGTTGGCCGGGAATCCGTCCGACGAATCAGGGCGATCGTGAGGTGGCACCAGTGCCACCTCACCCCTGCAGGCTCTGGCTGTTCGGGGCCGTCTCTGACGGCCCCGATCAGCCAGTAATTCCGGGTCACCGGGTCACTGGAGACCCGATTGACCCAGAATCGCCGCAGATCGCTGGACTGAATTGTCCAGCGATCTGCGGCCATCGCCGACATGGGGGGGGGGGCATAATGACCCCCCTGGGCGATATGCCGCGATTCCTGCTGAACGATTTCAGCAGGCATCGGGCACCGGCTCCCCTCCGGCTAGCGGCGGGGGGCCGGGAATGGACAGGACGTACTCCTACGTCCTCGGTCCTTAAGGACTTGGAAGAAACGGGGGCGTAGGAGTACGTCCATTGTCCTTAAGGGGTTAAATACATTTTACATCCCTACTGCATCTTTTTATTTATTTATTTTTTTTTGGTACCCAACTATTTTATATAAAAAAAAAAATAAAAAAAAAAAAAAAGGCCAAAAACTGCAAATTCCACACAAAGGTCAAAACGCCCGTTAAAAACGCCAAAACGCAGGGAAAAACTGTGGCAGTTTTTCTGGCGTTCTTATGCCACAAAAATCGCACGGCAAAAATCTCAGTGGAGTCCTAGCCTTACCGTAAATTGTACGGCGTGAAAACGGAACCTTCCAAAATTTGAAAAATTGTGGTTCTTTTTTCAATTTCCCCACACAAATAGTATTTTTTGGGTTGTGCCGTACAGATTATGGTAAAATGAGTGATGTCAATACAAAGTACAATTGGTCGTGCAAAAAACAAGTCTTCATACTTGTCTGTGGATGAAAATATAAAAGTTATGATTTTTAGAAGGCGAGGAGGAAAAAACGAAAAACACAAAAATAAAATTGGCCTGATCCTTAAGGTCAAAATGGGCTTGGTCATTAAGGGGTTAAGCCACATTCCCATAGTGTATTTTCCTTTTAGAAAATATGCTGTAAAGCAGCAGAGTACCCCTTTAAAAGGGAAGCAGTGGCAACGAGTTATATATAGTGAAATCTTCCTCACCATCCCTTGGGGACGTTCCTGCCCACAGGGATGTGAGGATATGATGCTAGAAAGTATCTCCTGCCGGCCCTGTAAGCAGTCCTGGGCAGGGAGCTATACTCACCTAGTCCTGTCTTCTCATGTCCTCTCAGTGTGATTGACAGCCCAGCCACGGACAGTCATCGCTCTGCTACATCTGTCAATCATGTGGAGAGGGCGTGATTACAGACGGAGAATAGAAGACTAGGTAAGTATAGCTCCCCACCCAGGGGACTTCTTATGGGGGTGGCGGGGGACACTTTCAAACTTCATATCCTCACCATCCCTGCAGGCAGGAACATCTCCCGGGGATGGTGAGGAAGAAGATTTTAACATATACAAAGTTCCCTTTAACCCCTTAGAGACAGCCCATTTTGGCCTTAAGGACTGGGCCAATTTTATTTTTGCGTTTTCGTTTTTTTAATCCTCACCTTCTTAAAATCATAACTCTTATATTTCCATCCACAGACCATTGAGGGATTGTTTTTTGCGTGACCAGTTGTATTTTGTGATGACATCACAGATTTTATCATAATATGTACAGCAAACCTAAAAAAGTATCATTTGTTTGAGGAGATTGAAAAGATAAACGAAATGTTGCAAATTTTGGAGGGTTTTGTTTTCACGCTGTACACTTTACGTTAAAAATTTCATATTTTCTTTAATTTGATCACCCAGTCTAAACCCAATACACTGGGTTATAGTGTGGGGGAAACAAGAGTCCAAAGAGGGGTCACTCACTATAAAATCGGTGCTGTGGTTCCTGAGATATTGGCCAGCGAAGTTCCCCTTCTGAATTCAGGTAATTGCACGCAGGAAGCGGGCCCCGTAGTTCGGGCACCCCTGCTTCTCTCCATCTCCTTAATCTGCCGCTGACCCAATTAGCATATTCATATTCTGCAACTCCATGTCCTAGTGATGCGAGTCGCATGTCACGTGAGCGCTGCGCTCTGGGCCTGAAGTTATTTCGGACATTTACGCACACGACGATACCAAATTTGTTAATTTAAAAAAAAATTATAATTTTACGCTTTTTTGGGGGTAAAATGGCAGAAAGGGGCAATTTACAATTTTATTGGGGGAGAGCATTTTATTTATTTTTTTCTTACTTGATAGCAGACGGGACCTGTCATGCATGATGCGAGCAACGGTCCGGTCATGTACGGGACGTAAATGTATGTCGTGGTGCATTAGGAACCACATCCATCGCATCAGGATGTACATTTAAGTCCATTGTCCTTGAGGGGTTAATAGGGATAATTTGCAAATAAAACAAATAATCCTTAAGAAACAAGGTTTTATTATTATTATTATTATTATTATCTAATTTTTTTTTATTTAACCTAAACAGTTTTATAAATATATAGGAATATTCAACTAATGTAGACGAAAAAGGAATCGCTCTATCACTATGGAGGAGTGAAGAACAGTGCCACCCAGTGGTAGAGAACCATCTTAACATAACATTCTGAAAAATCTGAGCCAAACTTCGCACCAATTTACAATCTTTGGAGCACAAAAAAAAATGTAACATTATCTAAAGCAGGAGTCAATGGCGACCAGAATTACTAATCTTTTTGGATGGCATAAAATTAATTTTGGGATGGAATCAAACCAGCAAAAAGACAAATCTGTCAAGGTGTATAATTTTGCAGCAAAAGCTGATTTTAGTGCTGAAATAGCCCTGACAGTCATATTACACAGATCCATTAAAGGGGTACTCCGGTGGAAAAAGTTTTTTTATTTTTTTATTTATTTATTTTTTAAATGAACTGGAGCCAGAAAGTTAAAAACAGATAAGTAAATTACTTCTATTAAAAAATCTTTACCCTTCCAGTACCTATTAGCAGCTATATACTACAGAGGAAAATCTTTTCTTTTTAAAAAATGTTTCCGTCTTGTCCACAGTGCTCTCTGCTGACACATCTGTCAGTGTCAGGAACTGTCCAGAGCAGCATAGGTTTGCTATGGGGATTTTCTCCTGTTCTGGACAGTTCCTGATGCTGACACCTGGTGCCCGTAGAGAGCAGAGGACAAGACAAACAAAAAATTCTAAAAGAAAATAATTTCCTCTGTAGCATATAGCTGCTAATAAGTACTGGAAGGGTAAAGATTTTTTTTTTATTTTTTTTTTATAGAAGTCATTTACAAATCTGTTTAATTTTCTGGCACCAGTTGATTTCCTCCGGGGTACCCTTTAAAGATAGTGTTTCCCAACCAGGGTGCCGCCAGTTATTGCAAATCTACAGCTCCCAGCATGCCTGGACAACCTTTGGCTGTCCGGGCATGCTGGGAGTTATAGTTTTGCAACAGCTGGAGGCGCCCTGGTTAGGAAACCCTGCATTAAGAGGACACAGCTTACAACTCCTTGGGAAAGTTGAAGGAGTACTCCAGCGAAAAATAACTTATCCCCTATCCACAGGAGAGTAGCTGATCACGGGTAGTCCAACCGCTGGGGCCGCTACAATCACCAGGACAGCACCTCGGCGCTCTCAGTGAGGAGCGGTGTAGTCTACTAGTAGAAGGCACGCACTCCATTTATTCCTATGGGGGCGCCAATGATGCAGAGAGCTGTACTAGGGTCTTTTCGGCACTCCCATAGTAATAAATGGAGCCCGTGCCGGCTGCAGCACCCGCTCCTCACTGAGCGCTGGGTCCCAGCGTTCAGACCTGCCGCAATCAGCTACCTATCCCCGATCCTGTGGATAGGGGGAAAGTTATTTTTTACCTGGAGATCTCCTTCAAAGGGAATCAGACACCAGTTTTATGCTGCATATTGAAAGGTATTGTCCCAACATTAAAAGTTATCCTAGATATAAGGGATGAACTAAACTCAGGCGGTCTGACTACTGGGACCCACACACCTACAATCTCCTGTCAGAACAGAGGTCACACAGGTGGATCACCACTCTATTCAGTCCCTAAGGGAAGTGCCGGACATAGCCGAGTACAGCGCCCATCTCCAGTGTGTGCACTGCTACTCCATTTTGGCAGGAAGTTCACTCTGCCATTTACATTCCATTATTCATCTACTGTGAAGCCCCCTGATATACAGTTTGCAACCTGCTCCTAGTTTCAGACTTTTCTTTTTCTTCCCGATAATGCACACTGGACATGAGGTCTGTGTGTCCAGGATGCTACAACTCCAACAGGAGCTTCATTAACATGAATACCATCAGTGTGATCTCCTTTATGCTATGCAGATAGAGCAAGTTATTTCCCCCATGAAGATGGGCAAGTGTAGATTTGCACTAGTTTCTGGCATAAATTGTGGTAGATCTGAGTCTGTGGGAGGCCACATCCTTACTTTTTGGCATCAATTTGATGATAATCCCAGATTTACTGTTCTCAGACAATGAGATTTACAATTTTTTTATTTTGGCACATTTAGGCCACACTATGTTTTTATCTAAGCTGTGCCCTTTTGTTGACCTGGCAAAAAAGTGTAGCACAAGCCATGTTAAGTAGTAGTTTGGTGCATTTGCAATAGATAATCTGGGTATAAATCCTGAATTTCGGTTTTGATGATGTGCCCTTTGGGCTAAGAACTTTTGGCTGTGGACAAGGGTCTACATAGAAAGCTGTGTGTTGTGAAATCTCTCTCTCTTTGCCACCATTAACTTTATTAGCAATTTGTGCTAGATGAGCTCTTCTGTGGTATTAGACCAGGTGGGCTAACTTCAATGCCCAATACCTGCTCTTCTGGAGGTGCTCTGACCCAGTTGTCTAGCCATCATTATTTGGCCCTTTCAAGGTTGCTTAGGTAATTAAGCTTGCCCATTTTTCCTGCTTCTACGACAGAATTTTGCTGCCTATGACCCACCCCTTGGGAGGTACCAGAATCACAAGATAATCTAGTTTACTTGATTTGTTAGGAGCTATAAGGTTTTTGCTCTATAGCTGAACATAGCCTTAAATGGGCACTGTCATTTACAAAAACTTTTTATACAATGTAGATATATGTAAATTTGTAATATACATTGGCTAAAAAAGGTGTATATTTTTGGTGAAAAAAATGCTGGCCCTGCAGCTATTGCCTGTGTGTGTCACGCCTTGGACAAAATACAGGAAGTGAGGGCGGGACAAGCAGAGCTCTGTGCAGGCCGCTGTGTGAGCTGGTCATAGCTCACACAGCATAGAGCCTCAGTGCGCGCAGAGCCCCGCTCGTCCTCCCCACACTTCCTGTATTTTTTAACCAATGTATAAAACAAATATACATATAAATGTACATTATATGAAAATATTTTGCAAATGACAATGTCCATTTAAAGGGCTCATTGCTAGGATATATCATCGATACCTGATTGTAAGGGTCCAACCTTTGCAACTCGTGGAAAGCACATCAGTCCCTTTGGCTTTTCTCCCACACAATATGACATTCTATTTACTCAAATGGTGATGGGTGATGCAGAAGAGGCAATAGCATCTATATGGCAGAGGTGGCAGTCTCAATGGTTGGACCGGCACTGATGGCATATCCTAAAGAGGTCAATGTGTAGCGCTGCAATACCCCTTCAAATAACTTATGTATGACTTCACTCCACTCTGGTTTGGCTATGAAGTCAAAATGATACAAGTGACAATTTAGTCTGTCTCTATACAACATATAAAGAGTTTTCCTTGTACCTGGGCATCATATTTTACAGCTGCTGACAGAAGCACCACCGCATTCTCTTCACAGATACCTTGTTTTATGGTCTGCTGGCATAGCTGCTTCAGTCTATTTTCTCTATACGATGTGGCCAGTTCCAAAAGTCCTGCAAAAAATAAAAATTACCTTTCAGTAATTCCAGTCCCAGGCTATATAAAGATGGTCATGTTATACTTCAGGTCATGCACGATGTATATTATATGTTATAATGGCAGGCAGCACCTAATAAACTCTTCTACAGGACCCTTTTAGATGTGCCGATGATCTGCCTTCACATGACAAATTGTACAGTCGGCCCACAAGAATGTTCACTGGATCATTTGTGTAGCCCACTAAATACATCACTGTCAGACGCTAATCGCTGGCGCATCGCTGTCGTGTGCCATGTCAGGCCCCAGAAGCAGGAAGACGACCGCACTGAGGACCAGAGGAGGATAACCGAGGTATCGTGAAGGTACAGGTTTATTTTTTTATATACCACAAAATGGGCATACTTTAACCCCCCCCTCTACCTGATAACCCTTTAAATTTATTACAGAAAGAAGCTCATAAAGATTTCCTTTTATACTGCACTGAGAATTACCATAACCTTTCCACTGCTGGGTTATACTTGTTAGAACCAGAATAATATCTTCCCAGCCCCACTAATCTCGTTGGGTAACCAGCATAGACATGATTATGGGATGCTCATGGTATCTCCTGTCAAAGTAAAGAAGGATGAAATACTTAGGATTGGGTATGTTGAAATGCTTTGTTTCCCCCTGGGAGATAGGTGATGACAGGAATCCCCTTTTCTACTCTGAAGTGACATGAACACCATGGGGGAGCTGGTGGCTGAACACGGTCTTGTGTAAGTTCAGCATTATAGGAAGGTTTTATCAGGTAGGCACAGATTTCCTGAACCTGTCTTTTTTTCTTGGTATAAAACTATTTTTTAAATAGCAGAGCAAAACCATGGCTGCCTTCTCCATAAACACCATTCTTATCCATGCTCCATATCAGTACTTACCAATGGCATCCTCGGGAGAAATGCTGATATTATCAGTATACAGATACTCCAGGAAGGCGCGAAATACTGGATAAGAAAACTGGTTCATTTCAATGACATCCTCATTACTGTCATGTAAGAATGAACGGAAATGTTCACATCTAAAAGGCATAAAAGATAAAAAACTCAGAATTCACAGTCCCACATGTATTCTCTTCTATTTATATCTGACAATAGGCCATTGGAAGGTCTCCATACACTTACTACAATAGTTGACTAAACCCACCAATTGCCTATGTCTATGGTCACCTCCTAACAAATTATGTTGGGGAAGGAAAATATTGGGCATATTGGATTTAGCTGCCTCACTGCGACTTACCCATCCCATAGAGGAAACTTGGCAAACAAACATTCATGTGTATGGGGAGGTCAGGAGATATAGCAGTTCGGCCAAGACTTATTGAAGGTGTATGGTCACCTTTACACTTACCTAATTTGAAGAAGGACTTTGTGCACGTGAATGAATTTATCTTCCACTAAGAACTTCAAGTCTGAGGTCTCCGGATTGTCAAACTCCTTCTTTAAAGACTCTGCTACTGTCAGGTGATCATCTGGCTCTTCAGGATGAAAAGGACATTTGGATTAGAAATTCCATCAAAGTATTTTCTAGACTGTGGGGGAGATTTATCAAAGCTGTCTATGTCCCACATCAATATAGACCAAACTACAGAGGGTTAGTCTGGTCTATTGTGCGCCTAATTTATCAAAAGGCGCATGGCTCTTGATAAATTCTGCGCACAGACTTCAGGATCTATGCTTTACACTGTATATAAACCTGCTCCAGCATGGTCTGACATTTCGGCGTACTTTCAGCCAATGCGACTTGTCGCTGAAAAGTCACTTTTGATAAATTCAGCACCAATGCATTTTTCCGTCTAAAATAGACTAGAATGCATCATGTACTAAAAATCCTCTACAGCAAAAGTCGCAAAAAAGTCGAACATATTTAGACTGCGACTTTCTGTGCGACAAATTTAGACAGGAAAAAACAGTCTAAATCCTTTGATAAATCTCCCCCTGTGCATTTATTTATTATGCATTTTTTAGAGGTTCTGCTGTGAAAAGGAACCTGTCACCCTAACCACGGGCAGCATGAAACAAATATAGTGTATATGATGCTAACACACTATAATGTACAGGGTGGGCCATTTATATGGATACACCTTAATAAAATGGGAATGGTTGGGATATTAACTTTCTGTTTGTGGCACATTAGTATATGTGAGGGGGGAAACTTTTCAAGATGGGTGGTGACCATGGCGGCCATTTTGAAGACGGACATTTTGAATCCAACTTTAGTTTTTTCAATAGGAAGAAGGTCATGTGACAAATCAAACTTATTGGGAATTTCACAAGAAAAACAATGATGTGTTTGGTTTTAACGACCAATCCACTTTCACGGAAACTGTTCATCTAGGAATGCTCGGACCTGACACCCATAATGTGGTGGCGCACCATCTTGCTGGAAAAACTCAGGGAACGTGCCAGCTTCAGTGCATAAAGGGAAACACATCATCATGTAGGCCACTGGATATGTGAAATTGCTACATGATGATGTGTTTCCCTCTTTATGCACTGAAGCTGGCACGTTCCCTGAGTTTTTACAGCAAGATGGTGCACCACCACATTATGGGTGTCAGGTCTGAGCATTCCTAGATGAACAGTTTCCTGGAAAGTGGATTGGTCTTCGTGGCCAGTTGAATGGCCCCCAAGGTCTCCCGATCTGACCCCCTTAGACTTTTATCTTTGGGGTCATCTGAAGGCAATTGTCTATGCTGTGAAGATAGGAGATGTGCAGCACCTGAAACTATGGATACTGGAAGCCTGTGCTAGCATTTCTCCTGCAGTGTTGCTATCAGTGTGTGAAGAGTGGGAGAACAGGGTTGCATTGACAATCCAACACAATGGGCAGCACATTGAACACATTTATAAGTGGTCAGAAACTTGTAAATAACTCATGAAAGAATAAAGTTACGTTAAAACCAAGCACATCATTGTTTTTCTTGTGAAATTCCCAATAAGTTTCATGTGTCACATGACCCTCTTCCTACTGAAAAAACTAAAGTTGGATTCAAAATGGCCTCCATGGTCACCACCCATCTTGAGAAGTTTCCCCCTCACATATACTAATGTGCCACAAACAGGAAGTTAATATCACCAATCATTCCCATTTTATTATGGTGTATCCACATAAATAACCCACCCTGTACTCTGAAACACTGTCATTTTAAAGAAATCATTTTTCAAAAAGCCACCAAGATCTGGCTAAGTAGTCATTGGTGCGGTTCCTGGCAGCTGCTCCCCACCCAGCCGGGCATGAGTGACACATCTTTCTCTAGCAGTGTACAGGCAGCGAAGTGTCACTTAGGGCCTGCAGGGTGGAGGGCAGCCGCAGGGACTATTTACTCGGATTTTCATAAAATCCTGATTTCTCTGAAACACCTGAGTGTTTCAGACTAATTCACAGCACCTGCTGGTTTGGGCAGCATAAAACAGGTGACAGGTTCCCTTTAACAATGAGCAGTCATACCTTTAAAGGGGTACTCGGGTGGAAATTTTTTTTTTTTTATTTTTTTTTTATATCATCAACTGGTGCCAGAAAGTTAAACAGATTTGTAAATTACTTCTATTAAAAAATCGTAATCCTGCCAGTACTTATTAGCTGCTGAATACTACAGAGGAAATTCTTTTCTTTTTGAAACACAGAGCTCTCTGCTGACATCACGAGCACAGTGCTCTCTGCCGACACCTCTGCTGTCCATTTTAGGAACTGTCCAGAGCAACATATGTTTGCTATGGGGATTTTCTCCTACTCTGGACAGTTCCTAAAATGGACAGAGTTGTCAGCAGAGAGCACTGTGCTCAATGTTCCAAAAAGAAAATTATTTCCTCTGTTGTTCAGCAGCTAATAAGTACTGGAGGGATTTAGATTTTATAATAGAAGTAATTTACAAATCTGTTTAACTTTCTGGCACCAGTTGATCTAAAAAAATAAAAATAAAAAAGTTTTCCACCGGAGTACCCCTTTAAGGTGGTGGAGTCACAATATGTAGTTAAAAGTGAAAAGGTTTATGAAAGATGACTAAAGGATTTGTCTCTCACTGCCATAGTTTTGAACCAAGTAACCCCCATCCGCATCCAACAAGTAATAGTCAGCATGTGTGCAGTTTCTAGTGACTCACAGATTCCTTACCTACGGAAAGGAGGCGCCACATTATAGCAGGGGTGGAGAAGCAGGCAAACACATCATCTGTGCAAGAGAAGTGGGTGAGATGAGGGGAGATGACGGCTTGTCCTCGACACTGTCCCCACATGAATACCTGACCACTCTGAGATTTAGCAGCAGACGTGTGGGAGGAGTGACACGCCGCAATTTCCACTATTCTGAGGAGACAGAAACATAAGTTGTGATACATTTATCTGCTACCCACATATGTATATGGACATGTAGAGCATGTCTCTCTATCTCAGCTGTACTGACCTACACATACACTACTGTACAGATACATATAAAAGGCTGGAAAAGACAAAGCTGTATATTGTGATGTTCTTTATCAGCCTGTATTTGCAGTAGACGCTCGAAACCTGCAATATGGCTCCTACATCTGCTAGTTCAGCTTTCAGGTGCTCCCGTGGGCTGGAAAAGGTGGATACAGTCCTAGGAAAGAGTCTCCTAGGACTGTATCCACCTTTTCCAGCCCACGGGGGCACCTAAAAGCTGAACTAATTTATGCAGGATAAGTCATCAACAGCCGAGAAGTTCGTGATGAATCGAATTTACTGTAAGTTCGCTCATCTCTACTCATTTCTAATCCTCATATCCCGTCCCCAGGTGGGGCTGTGATGTGGTGAAGATATTGTAAACTGAAAATAAAAGGGGTGTGGCTTAAAGGGTGGGCGTGTCTTTGAGATGGGGCATGGCATGTGGAGGGTGTGGCTTACCAGCCAGACTGACACATTAACCAGGAGATGCAGAGCGGAGCTTGTGGAGTAAGGTACCAGAAGCCCTATATACTTGCATGGGACATGAAACAAAAACTCCATCCTTCACATATAGGGGTAGGTTAAGGGTTAATTTAACTATTATATATTTTTATTTGACATAAGTAACATAGGAAAAAGTATTATTGAAATATCTCCAGCCATTTGGAAGTTATGCAGAGACTTTAAATAAAAACCCCGACCCTCACAACAGGGGGTTGGTAAGGGTTAAATCACCTATCCTATGTTTGTTGTTGACATATAAGTAACACGTGTGCCATATTCATGTTAATAATATACACACACACACACACACACACACTGGGTTGTTAGATCTCTATCTATCCATCTCAAGAGGCTCTTCAATGGGGACAGATTTCCCATTGATCTGATATCCAGAATACAGACTACACTGTGTTTATAAACGCTTTGTGTACACTGAGCAAATATTGTTATACTTTGTGTCATCACCATAACAATAAGATCCCTGTGTAAATAATAAATATTTACAATACTAATAGCCAACTAAGCGCACTTTGTTTATACGGCTATAGGTGGTTGCCCCCCCATTGTTTTTAGTTGGTGAATCTTATGACAGCTACTGCTGGGCACCAATGATGTTGCTTGTTTGGGAATGTGGGGGGGGGGGGGAGGGGGGACTGCTTGCCAATTTATGTGATGGAAATGTCCAATAGATAGAGGAGTTAGAAGGTTTATAATAAAGTTACCCCTAACCTTCTATTAATACTTTTTTCTGCCCATGTGTCCTTAGTATCAATAAGCATGTTGGCAACACAGTACATATTATTATGGGATATCAAGCTATAATGTATACACAGTGTTACAGTTAAAAAGGAACCTGTCTGGAAGACTTAAAGTGGTACTCTACCCCTAGACATCTTATCCCCATTTGGATAGGTGATAAGATGTCTAGGGGTGGAGTATCCCTTTAAGGCCCATGCACTTCGCTATTGCTCTCGAATAGTGCACATATGGACATTCTGTATCGGAACTGCAGATGCACATTTAGGGATCACAATTCTGCACAAGAATGAACTGGTTTATTCTTTGGGCGGAATTCCGCCTGGAAGGGCCAATTGTCCAAGTGCCATCCCCCTGAGAAGTCAGTCTGACCAGTCCCTATCCTGGCTTCACTGATTCACTTACAAAATGCTGTCTCCAACATAGTGGACCATGTATGGCCAAGACTCCCAATACACTGAAGAGTTAAGTGGACACGGTATTTTATGGGATTCAGTATGTATATCTATGTATTTTACTCCTACTGCATTCTTCACATATTATACAGGCACTTCTGTATACAAAACATCATTTATTACTACACTGAATGAACTGATAGTATAACAACTATACATTAACCTAAAGGCAAGAACAGCAAAAAGTTATATCTCCAGGCAAATTAAATTAACCCCTTACGGACCAAGCCCATTTTCACTTTAAAGGACCAGAGCATTTTTTGCACATCTGACCACTGTCACTTTAAGCATTAATAACTCTGGGATGCTTTTACTTATGAATTTGATTCTGAGATTGTTTTTAAGTGACATATTCTACTTTATGTAAGTGGTAAATTTCCGTCAATCCTTGCATAATTTCTTGGTGAAAAATTCCAAAAATTTCATGAAATATTTGAAAATTTTGCATTTTTCTAACTTTGAAACTCTCTGCCTGTAAGGAAAATGTATATTCCAAATAAATTATATCTTGATTCACATACACAATATGTCTACATCATTTGGAAGACACCAGAGGGCTTCAAAGTTCAGCATCAATTTTCCAATTTTTCACAAAATTTTCAAAATCTGAATTTCTCAGGGACCAGTTCAGTATTGAAGTGGATTTGAGGGACCTTCATATTAGAAATACCACATAAATGACCCCATTATAAAAACTGCACCCCTCAAAGTATTCAAAATGACATTCAGAAAGTGTGTTAACCCTTAAGGTGTTTCACACGAATAACAGCAAAGTGAAGGAGAAAATACAAAATAATACCTGTGGGTGTAGTTTCCAAAATAGGGTCAAATGTGGGTGTGTGTTTATTTTTTTTATTTTTTTTGCGTTTATATCAAAACCGATGTAAGGATCAGCCACCCCTGTGAAAATCACCTCATGTACATGGCGCTGCATGTTGTGTGCCTGCAAAGCATTTTACGTCCACATATGGGATATTTCAGTACTTTTGTGAAAATGGGGGCAACACCAGCATGTTAGTGTAAACAATTTAATTTTTTTACAATAACATGCAGGAGTAGACCCCAACTTTACCTTTTCATAAGGGGGTAAAAGGAGAAAAAGACCCTCAAATTTGTTAGGAAATTTCTCCCGAGTACAGAAATACCCCATATGTGGCCCTAAACTGTTGCTTTGAAATAAGACAGGGCTCCACAGTGAGAGAGGGCCATGTGCATTTGAGGCCTAAATTAGGGATTTGCATAGGAACGGACCCAGATGCAAGAATTACACTTTCCTCCGGCAGTGTTTCCCAAACATGGTGCCTCCAGCTGTTGCAAAACTCCCAGCATGCCTGGACAGTCAATGGCTGTCCGGCAATACTGGGTGTTGTTGTTTTGCAACAGCTGGAGGATCAGTTTTGGAAACCGTGCCGTACCAGACATTTTATTTTTATTGGGGGGGGTAGTGTAGTGTTTTTAGGATACACTCACATGGGCGGGGGTTCACAGCGAGTTTTCCGCTGAAAGCTTGAGCTGCAGCGGACAATTTGCTACTCAAACATGCAACGAGAAACTAACTGTAAACCCCCAACCGTGTGAATGTACCCTGTACATTCACATTGGGGGGGCAATCCTCCAGCTGTTGCAAAACTACAACTCCAAGCATGCCCTTTGGCTGTCCGTGCATGCTGGGAGTTGTACTTATGCAACAGCTGGTTGCAAAACACTGAGTTAGGTAACAAACTGTTTCGCAACCAGTGTGCCTTCAGCTGTTGCAAAAACAACAACTCTCAGCATGCAGTGACAGCTGAAGGGCATGCTGGGACTTCTAGTTCTGTAACAGCTGGAGGCACACTGCTACAACCCCCATCATGCCCTTTGGCTATCCGTGCATGCTGGGGGTTGTAGTTATGCAACTGCTGGAGGCACACTTTTTCATAGAAAAAATGTGCCTCCAGCTGTTGCATAACTACAACCCTCAGCATGCACAAACTACCAAAGGGAATGCTTGGAGTTGTGCCTTCTGCTGTTGCATAACAACAACTCCCAGCATGCCCTATTGTGCATGCTGGGAGTTGTTGCTAAGCAACAGCAGGAGGCCAGCCTTACCTCCTGCTTCTGCACTCTGTCCCTCCTGCCTGCCATCGCCTCCGCTCCGGGGGCCCCGATCCCGCCACCGATGCCAGGGATTTTGGCCCCCGCATCAGGTGAGGACTCCCAGCACCCGCTCTCACACCCTGGGTCCTTAAGTACCAGAACATCAGGGCGTACCTGTATGCCTTTGGTCCTTAAGGGGTTAAATAGAAGCCATCAAGACTCTCTTAAATCTTACTCCATATCTGCCAAGTTCGACAATACTACTACAATCCCCTATTTTTCAAAGAATAGGTCACTCATGAAATATTGCCACTTCCCTAGCACAGCCATGAGGACATTATCAAGGTGGGCAGACTGCGCTGTCACGGTGCTTTGAAAAGGTGTTTGTTTTAGTAAACCTAAATCCAGCCGTCCTTGTGTACAATAAGCATAAGACCCACATTTCTATAATCTGTGGCGTGAAATCCTCCAGTAAAGCAAGGGGCCCTTATAGCCTAGCATAGATATATATCGGCTATGAAAGAGTCCCTTGACAAAAATCTGATCATAAAGCATCCTCCCATCTGGGAGAACCCCTTATAATGGACCACATCCAAGGCTAATAGAAGGCAACTGGTGGCCTCTGGAACCCCCTAATCTGTAGATCTGTCACTGCTGTAATACTTTACATAACCAGCAGGCAAAAGGCATTTAACGTAACCCTCTGCAGTCCTATATGCTGCTAGAATCCTCCAAAAGCAAGGGGGAATTTGCATAGTAACTTTAAAAAAAAAAATTTGAAAGGGGGTATCCTTTTTCTGAAAATCCTGCCCAGTCCTCTGCCACAATAGTCTTCCTGTTTGCTGGGGATTGACTAGTCAGACTGCCGGTCAGTTAATCGCCAGTTGCAATGATGTCCCGCCTCAGCCAGTGATTGGCTGAGCAGCAATGTGTCGGGGCCCAATGTGTCAAGTTGCCGAACAGTTAATCACTGGCAGAGGAGGGACATCACTGCGGAGATTAGCTAAGCTGCAGTCTGACAAGTCAACCCCTCGGAAGATGACCGATACGGGGGACAGGAGCAGGATACCAGAGGCCATGGGGGAGTAGTTTGTTTGTTTTTCTATGTCTGCAGCCTGGGCTAGATTTAAAGAAAAAAATAAAAATAAGAAGCTATATGATAGAGAACCCCTTTTATGCAACTGCATATAAATCAGCTCTAAACATAAGCTTACATAAACATACCTTTCCTTTTCCACACATACTTGTACAGGGTAGGACTGGTTACTTTTATTTCCCGTTCCCAACTGGCCATAGGAGTTGGCTCCCCATGCATACATTACACCTTCATCTGTCAGTGCCAGTGTATGTGCATAGCCGCAGACAATCTACAAAAGACAATGGATATCAGCAGCCGAAGAGATACAATATGTTCAGTGGTTATTCACGTTAAAGAAATTCTCAGCAAATAATACTACTAGAGATGAGCGAACTTACAGTAAATTCGATTCGTCACAAACTTTTCGGCTCGGCAGTTGATGACTTTTCCTGCATAAATTAGTTCAGCTTTCATGTGCTCCCGTGGGCTGGAAAAGGTGGATACAGTCCTAGGAGACTCTTTCCTAGGACTGTATCCACTTTTTCCAGCCCACGGGAGCACCGGAAAGCTGAACTAATTTATGCAGGAAAAGTATCAACTGCCGAGCCGAGAAGTTCGTGACGAATCGAATTTACTGTAAGTTCGCTCATCTCTAAATACTACTATGGGCTAAAGAGTGTGTGCGCTCCCAGTGCTTAGACCTTGCAGTACCATTCCTGTAAACTCTCTATGGAACATGCTATGAAGGAGGTGGCAGAGACTGAGCAAAGAAACCCGTTTGTAGCTGTTTTATCCACAATGCAGACATTTTTCTCCACAAATCTGCGACAAATCCACGTGTTGATCCACTATGTGGCATTCACCATAAATAGACTCACATGTTTATTTAAATGGATCTGGCTTTATGGAATAGAGGTCTGCTCTATTATCTCCAGTACAGAAATGGAAATCCAAACATAGGTCAAAAATAGTCTTTTGGTCTTTGTTGGGTGATGGGGTTCATAGAGAGACATCTTTTTGCCTTATGGCAGCGGTCTTCAAACTGTGGCCCTCCAGATGTTGCAAAACTACAACTCCCAGCATGCCCGGACAGCCAACGGCTGTCCGGGCATGCTGGGAATTGTAGTTTTGCAACATCTGGAGGGCCACAGTTTGAAGACCACTGCCTTATGGGTATGCCTCATAAACCTGCTGATGCTTACACCTAAATTGTGTTTTAAAAATACCCTTGGGTGCAAATTTTTGGGGCAGATTTCACCCCATGCAGGGCAAAAAGGTGAAGTCTGCATCAAAATTATTATTTTTTATTTTTAATTATTTTTTTTTGTTTATCAGATTATATTTATTGAAAGTTTATTAACTGAAAATGTATTTTGCAGCATTACAAAAAAATAAAAAACCCTTTCCGCAACCGCTCCACTAAAACCCACAAACCAAAAAAGTCACTGTAAGAAAGTCATGCCAATGTAAAAAATATATAAAAAAAAAAAAATTCTAAAAAAAAAAAAAAAAAAAAAATACCAAGGCAGTATGAAAATGTCACTAACTTCAAGGGTCAGAGCACCCTCATACACCACTGCCTCAGAATTAACATGCTGCAAATCAGAAAACATGTGCAGCAAGCCCATTCCCATTTTCTGCTACATGTGGATGCAGTTTTTAAAGGGGTATTCAGGAAAAGAGAAAAAAAGTTAATACAAATGTGTAAATTATTGAAAATATTTAAAACAATGTTTTTTTTTTTCATATTATTATTTTATTTTTTTTTTTTTAACATTGTGCCTCCAACTTTTGCAAAACAACTACTCCCAGCATGCCAGGACAGCCTAAAGCTGTCTGGGCTTAATGGGAGTTGTAGTTTTGCAACAGCTGGAGCCACTCTGTTTGGAAAACACTGAATTAAAGTCTTCTAATATGTATCAGAGGCTGTATGCCCTGGAGCAGGTCCTGTACTGCATTTCCTTTTAGCCCAAACTGCTCTCTGCTGCCACCTCTGACCGACTTTGGAACTGTCCAGAGCAGTACAAAAAGGCAAGTTCGGTGGGTTTGCGCCTTCTCTGAGCACAGGTGGCAGGAGAGAAAATTTTCCAGCAACTATAATCACAAACATCACTAGAATCCTATTAATTGTTGAGATCACTTTATAAACTATATCATCTATATCACTATCTTTATAAATGATTATATAGTGATTTAGTTAGAAAGTACAAATGTTTTTTCATTTGCAATATATAATGACTTCTTCATTCTTACACTACACGTATATCCTATTGCAGTGGTCTTCAACCCGCGGACCTCCAGATGTTGCAAAACTACAACTCCCAGCATGCCCGGACAGCCAACGGCTGTCCGGGCATGCTGGGAGTTGTAGTTTTGCAACATCTGGAGGTCCACGGGTTGAAGACCACTGTCCTATTGCATCATCACCAGCAGACCCATTACTGGCCCTATACACAGTACCCTGATTCAGTGTGGAGTCAGCACGAGCCTGCAGTGGGTATACACTTATTTTATATTGCTTCCTTGTGATGTTTCATCAGGAATGTGTCCTCCACACCAGTGATCTTTTATTACCTTCTCTTTAGATTACAGTAAATAGTTAAGCATACACACCTGTTCCACACGGATACTTTGAAGGGCGGCTATTCTGCACGGCGTTGGCTGGTTTCCACTGCTACCCAACCCCAGCTGTCCGTTTCCATTGTAGCCCCATGCATAAACCTTATCAAAGAAAAAGATAGATAAGTACAGTACTGCCTACAAATCCTGGTACGGCCATGAGTAAAGAAGCCTGTACTTACAGTAAATTCGATTCCTCACGAACTTCTCGGCTCAGCGGTTGATGACTTTTCCTGCATAAATTAGTTCAGCTTTCCAGTTCTCCGGTGGGCTGGAAAAGGTGGATACAGTCCTAGGAGACTCTTTCCTAGGAATGTATCCACCTTTTCCAGCCCACCGGAGCACCTGAAGGCTGAACTAATTTACGCAGGATAAGCCATCAACTGCCGAGCCGAGAAGTTTGTGACGAATCGAATTTACTGTAAGTTCGCTCATCTCTAGCTGCATTATATTTCAGCTTATTACGAAATCCAGATACTGGGAAAGAAAGAGCTGTGCAAGTGCATTACAGTTTATCACTATTATAATCTAGAAATGTTCCTAACTTGCAATTCAATAAATGATCTGGGAGGGGAGATCCCATGCAACATAGGGAGGAAAAAAAAAATCTGAATAAATGTGCTGCACACGGAGCGTGAATCAACTTGTGCTATGGAGATTGTAAAGAAATCCATCACATTTCATGCCGACTAATATGTATTCACAGTGCAGAAATAAGTCAGATTTTTTGCAGCAGAAAAACCAAAACCAAAAAGAAAATTAAAAAAACACGAATGTACTTAAAAGGGGTACTTTTTTTCAAAATCATCTGGTGCTAGAAAGTTACAGATTTGTAAATGACTTCTATTAAAAGGGGTACACCAGTGGAAATGTTTTTTTTTTTTTTTTTTTATCAACTGGTGCCAGAAAGTTAAACAGATTTGTAAATGACTTCTATTAAAAAATCTTAATCCTTCCAGTAATTATTAGCTACTGAATACTAAATTTCATTTCTTTTTGGAACACAGAGCTCTGTGCTGACATCATAACCACAGTGCTCTCTCCTGACACCTCTGTCCATTTTAAGAACTGTCTAGAGTAGGAGTAAAAATCCCCTCAGAAAACATATGCTGCTCTGGACAAAAAAAAAACAAAGTTTTCCGGTGGAGTACCCCTTTAAAAAACCTTTATCCTTCCACCTAGAAAAGGAGGAGAAATGCAAGAACCGCCCGAGAAATAGTGGAAACCCAAGAAACTCCACCCCAACTCCATGGGGGCACCAGGACGGTCTGAGTAACACTAGGCATACGATAGGAGGTAAGAGCAGTGCGTATCCAGACCACTAATACCACCCGTCCATAGAAGGAAAGAGGAGACAAAATAGAGTAGTCGGAGAGGAAGGCCTACCTAGCCCACTAAAGCGCATCCCTTGGGGTGGGGAATGTAAACCCCGGACGGGCCAGAGTTGGGACCCCTTGACATTAAATGTACCTCAGCAATGGCAGGGACACTGCAAACAACTCCACCGAAAAGGAGGGAAAAGAAACGACTGTACTGGCCAGAGCAGGGTCCCTACCACCTACCAACTACAGCAGTAAACACGTGAATCAGTGGCACAGGAAGGACACAGATACCCCCTTGCCTTTGGGGGGGGGGGGGGAAGGTGGATGCCACATCACAGTGCGCCCAAGGAATACGCAAGGTCACCCACTGGATCCCTTGCACTAAAACCCAAGCCGACATCACCCAGGCTGCTGACAACGAAGGTCCATTGCACCTGCAGGGACACAACGGTTGGTTGTCTCCCACCGGAAGCAGGGTCCGGAATTCAGTTACAGATGTGGTGGAAAGCACGCTCCCATGAACGTTTGGGGAAACCAGGGTGCATGGAGGGACACCCTCCCGACAACACCCGCATGCCGTGGTGCACCAGGACTACAGCTGTAGATTCGGCAGATATCACGTCCTCCAAAGGCATGGCAGAGGGCGGAAGAACAGCCAACTCTGAAGTGTGATGAATACAATACTTTATCTTCGATCTACCAGGCAGGAGGACAGGCTCATAAAGAAGGACGGACCCTTTCTAATGTATGTTGTATCATGTCATTTGATGCCAGAGTGATGAAGATATCTGGATCCACTTTGATGCTTCTGAAGTTATTTTGAGAAGATTGGAAGCTTCTGATCTTGGCGTATACAGTGCTACATAGTGAAGCATTGTGATATTTATTGAGGATGAGTGAAGAACTTGCTTTATCAGTTATTAGAGTACATGATGAATGTGCCCTGCTCAGGAATGCAATATGGACTACCCAACAATCCCTTGGAGTTTATACGATGTGATGTGGATAACAGACAAGTGAAGCTCATTGGAGACCAAGAGACATGAGAATTGGAACTCTTGCTCACAAGTACTGCCCCTGGAGTGTCTCCATATGTAAATGGTCTACTGAGGAGATATGGATAATATATGGGTATAGCCCTACTAAAATGAGGAGGGGGTGGGAAATGGATATATCCATGCCATATCTCTCTCTTCAGGTGGATATATACATGAACATATGTATCATATATAATATTGTTTTGGATTATAGATAGATTTGTTATGGATATATGTTTGAGATTTGTGATTAATAATAAAACTGAATGTTGGATTTCTACATGTATTTATGTGGAGGGGGGGGGGGTACCTGTAATTCAAGATAGAGGTGGAGAATATGGCTTTAGTGTGCTTCTGTGTAGTGGCGAGTATGGATAGGATAATATTGAGAAATGTGATTTGAGAGGTATATAATGGGTCACTTTGGAAAATATAGGAGGTAGAGGGTATTCTATGAGGTCAAATATGCGTATGTACATGATGATAGGTATTATGGTTATGATGATAGATATTCGGTATTATAGTTAATGAGGATAAGTATACAGATGCATTCCTTTAAATTACAGCAAGTATAATGGGTCACTAAGTTCACTGTATGAGGTGGAGTATGTTAACTCTACTCATACCACCCCATATATACCTATACCACTTTATATATATTTATACAATCTTATATCTACTCAAACTACTTTATATTTCTACTCATACCACCGTATATATACACATATTGCCTTATATATACTCATACCACCGCATAGTACCTTATATCGACTCATACCACCTTACATTTACTCGTACTACTTCAAATCTACTCACACTACCTTATACCACCTTATATCTAGTTATACCATCTATATTTACACATACCATCTTATATGCACTCAGACCACCTTATATCCACTCATATCACTTTATCTCTTTTCATACCATCCTATATTTACTTATAACACTTTACATCTGCTTATACCACCTTATATCCACTCATATCACTTTATATCTAGTCATACCATTTTAGATGTTTTCATACCACCTTATATCTACTTATACCACCCTATATTTACTTAAACCCCTTTACATCTGCTTATACCACCTTATATCTACTCATATCACCTTGTATCCATTCATGATGATGTGTATAGAGTGGCGTTGGTAATGAGGTTAAGTGCATATGTGAAAACCGTTAAATAAGAGTAAGGATAGTGTGGATAAGCCAAGTTACTTATTAAGCAGGGGTGTGAAAATTTAATTAAAAAAACTACATGTCCACGGGACTAAAACGGAGCAAAATCTACTTGTCCCTCATGACGATCCACTTGTTCAGACCAATTTTTCACTTTAACACTAATTTTTTTCCTCCTCGCCCTATAATAGCCATAACTAATATAACTAGCTGAGTACCTGACGTTGCCCGGTTTTTCCTTCCTAATCCTTGTTGGGGAGGAAAATAAACAGAGGAGGAAGCTTTTGACTTCATATCCCGTCCTCTTATATTGTTGTTATATCCTGATCTCCTATCCCGTCATCGTATCCCGACCTCCTATCCAGACCTCCTATCCCGTCCTCATATCTCGACCTCCGATCCCGGTCCGTAATAGGTGTACCAGTTATTGAAATATCTCCAGCCGTACAGAAGTTATGTGGTAACATACATTTCCTGGGATTTTAAACAAAAACCCCGACCATCACAAATGGGGGTAGTTAAGGGTTAAATTAACTATCCTATAGATTTATTTTTATTATGTTTACATGTTTTTATATAGGAAAAGGGGGCGATTTGAACTTTTAACATGGAAGGGGTTAATGTGCATCTTAAATTTTTATTTTATTTTATTTTTTTTTACACTTTATTATTAGACTTTTAGGGTATGTTCACACTGAGGAATTGGGGCGGAAATCAAGCAGATATTGTTACTTTTCCACAAGAACTCAGATTTTGCGCGGAATTCCACACATGGAAATGAAAATTTCAAGCGGAGGAGGAGGAGTATAATATATATATTATCCTCTTTTTTTTCCCATGCGGAAATTCCGCACCAATTCTGCGCAAATTCCGCGTGGAAATGATTCTGACTGGAAAAAAAATTAACATTGATCTCTATGGGAGTAAGACGCTGATTCCACATGAAAGAAAGAACATGTTCTTTCTTCAAGCGGAAGAGACTTCCTCGTCAGAATTCTGCTTGAGGAAATTCCTCAGTGTGAACTGAGGGGCAGAAATTCTGCACAACTCTATGGGGATTTTCACTGCTGAATGAATTGGAGAGGAAAAAGCGAGCAGAATTACTCGTGGAAATTCCTCTCCAATTCCTCAGTGTGAACATACCCTTAGGAGGAATCATTAGATTACGTATACAGATAAATAGAGTTCTATTGAACTCCACTGATCTGTGCACTCTGCGATCCATTGATAGAACCTAGTCCAGCCAGGATCTATCAATGCCAGAGCCAAAGACACCAGGGAAGCAGAGGTAAGCCCTATGGCTATCTCTATAGTGGATCTCTCCAAATGGGAAGGAAAAGGGAAGGAAAAAATTCACCTGCTCGGCGATAGGAATTCCACATCCCTGTTAAGTGTATAGTTCTTGCTATATTTGTGTTATATGGTGCACTATTATGTGGATGGTTTTTCATTAGGAGTATATATATAGTGCCTTTAATACCCATTACTTATTGCCTTTATACATAATGAATATTATTATATAGCCTAATGGGTATAATATTGTATGATATAAATGAGGGCAGTACGAGTATGCATGGGACAATTTATACATAGATATAGATGAAGGATGTGAGAGCCAAGAACGCAAACAGCACCTAAGATGTTTAAGTATGTAATGTACAGGTGCATTGGGGAAATAATGTGCAGGTGCTGATATTAATGTGAGAACTGAAAGCACAGCGCATGGCGCATGCGCTGAAGGATGGTCTGTGATCGGGGATTCTAGTGAGTGAGATGAGGGGTGCGCATGCGTGTGATTATTGAGCTAGAATGGACGTGAACTAAGATTACCTGGAAGTATTAGCAGATGCTTCTGGCGTCCTAGCGTGCTGGGATGAATGACTATGGACCACCAGGTATTCCCTCCTGATGCATATTAACTTGATTAAAATGTATTTATAAAGCAGGAATTGTGAAATATGGCACAACACCCAAGGAAGTTGCCGACAGGCAACGGAACGAATGGGTTCAGGGGGGGTACCTGCAAGGTTATTCTCCATCTGCTGTCCGTAGCCCGCTTTTCCAGTGTTTGCGCCTATTGATTGCATACAGGTTGTATCTATATTCATTGTCCACAGGTTGACTATTTGAATACCTTATCTGAGGAGAGCTGTTTCCATGTTATTTATACCGTTATGTAATTTTGTGGCTATCTGATTAGGGCTAGCGGGACGAGTGCAATAGACAGATTGTTATCTAGCAGGTGCCCCGGGAGTGGTCTCCCCCCTCTTTGAGGGGGGTCCCCACCTGTTCTGTGGGGCCTTCGGGCCTTTTTAGATGTTGTTAAGTGTTTTATTTTCTGCTATATCACTATGTTTGAATTGTAATAAAATATACTTTTTATTATACACAAATAGTGGGTGTGCGCAGGGTACCAAACTGTGACTGTGCCAGACTGTGCCCTCCATGTGATGCCGGAGGCCAGGAAGGGACCGGGGGCCATGTGCAATGGTGGCTGTGGAGTTTGGACTCCACTGCAGCTCCATTTACTATAAAGAAGGGGGACGAAGTTCATACTCCCCCAGACATCTTCAGTCAGCTAAAGGCCGTGCTGCAACACCAAGCTGAAATAGCAAGACTGGCAGGGGCAAGTGGGGGACCCAGACCCAGGGTACTACCGCCAGGCGCTGACCATTGGCGAGAAGGGGTTGACGGCCCATACTCTATGCACCGTGCCCCTTTGTCGTATGTGGGCGATTAGCTAGCACCATGCTCCTGTCACCCAACCTAGAAATATAACAACGGGATAAAACTAACTATACAGCCCTAGCTACAAAATAATAAAAGAAAAAAAGACCAGGTCTGGAGAGCTCCAGATATGTGTCTGCCTACTACTGACAATAAGCTAAAACTGATTAGCTCAGTGCCTGTGGGTGGGTATATCCTGCTGGGAGGAGCAGATTTCTTTTTTTGCCTAGTGTCAGCAGCATAATACCCATGGTCTCTGTGTCCCCCAATTAGGTGACAGAGAAATTCTTTTTTCCCCCCTTTTTTGTGTTTATTTATTTATTTTTTTTGACAGACGTAACTTTTTTATTTTTCGCCAGATGCCATCGAGGGCATATTTTTTTTTGCGTGATGAGCTGTACTTTTTATTTATATTTTTGCGATACCTGCTACCTTTTGATCTTTTTTATTCCGCTATTTGCAGCAAAATTTGGCCAATTTTGCGCTTTTTTTGTTCTCTTTTTTTAATTATTATTTTTTTTTTACGGCGTTCACCGTGAGGGATAATTTACATTATAGCTTTATAGTACATGTCATTACGGACATGGCAATACTTAGTACATATATGATTTGTATTTCTTTTTTTATGATAATACAGGGCTTTTATTGAGAAAGGGGCATTTTTTTTTATTTATTTGTTTAACACTTATTGAAGCTTATTATTTTTTACAGGTTATACTATGCTGCAATACATTTGTACTGCAGCACAGTATGACCTAATGAGCTGCATACACTACAGCCTGTGCGATCCAGCCTGTGCGTTCACGCCGTACGGTGAACGGCTTGAACGTAAAATTTTTTTTTTTTTTAAAGTCCAAATTTGCTACTTTTTTTTTATACATTTTATTTAAAAAAATTATAAAAATGTATTAAAAGTTTTTTATATGCAAATGTGGTATCAAAAAAAAGTACATATGGTGAAAAAAATTAGTCGCTTATACAGAAAAATAAAAAGTTAGAGGTCATCAAAATAAAGGGATTATAAACGTACTAATTTGGTTAAAAAGTTTGTGATTTTTTTTAAGCACAACAATAATATAAAAGTATGTTATCATGGGTATCATTTTAAATCGTATTGACCCTCAGAATAAAGAACACACGTAATTTTTACCGTAAATTGTACGGCGTGAAAACGAAACCTTCCAATATTAGCAAAATTGCGTTTTTCTTTTTAATTTCCCTATTAAATAGTGTTTTTTGGTTGCGCCATACATTTTATGATATAATGAGTTATGTCATTACAGAGGACAACTGGTCGCGCAAAAAACAAGCCCTCATACTAGTCTGTGGATGAAAATATAAAAGACTTATGATTTTTAGAAGGCGAGGAGGAAAAAATGAAAACCTAAAAATTTAATTGTCTGAGTCCTTAAGGCCAAAATGGGCTGAGTCCTTAAGGGGTTAAACTAGTAGTGGATCCTGCTGGACACCCAGTCAGAGGCTATAAGCCCAGCACAGATGAGTATGAGAAGCGTGTTAGAGTCCCATAGGAAGTGAGGCCACCTACCCGTGGTGGATGGTGGACACGTTCTAATCAAAAAGTGCACTAAGAGCCTTATATTTTTTGAACAAGAGTGCTGACGCAACCTTTTTGTATATTATACTACATGTGGTTTTTTTTGCTGTTCTGGCACCATAGGGGCTTCCTAAAGGTGACATGCCCCCCAAAAACCATTTGTCGCTCCTTCCCTTCTGAGCCCTCCGAACACTTTACATAGACATAGGAGGTATGTCCTTACTCGAGAAAAATTGGGTTTCAAATACAAATAAAAATTTTCGCCTTTTTACCCCTTGCAAAAATAAAAAAAATTGGGTCAAACGAACATGCGAATTCCTGTGAAACACCTAAAGGGTTAAAACACTTACTGAATGTAATTTTGAATACTTTGGGGGGTGTAGTTTTTATAATGGGGTCTTTTTTGGGGTATTTGAAGACCCTTCAAATCCACTTCAAAACTGAACTGGTCACTAAAAAATAGCGAGTTTGAAAATTTTGTGAAAAATGTGAAAATTGCTGCTCAACTTTGAAGCCCTCTGGTGTCTTCCCAAAGTAAAAACTTATAAATTTTATGATGCAAACATAAAGTAGACATATTGTATATGTGAACCAAAATTTTTTTATTTGGAATATCCATTTTCCTTACAAGCAGAGAGCTTCAAAGTTAGAAAAATGCAAATTTTACAATTTTTTCATCAAATTTTGGGATTTTTCACCAAGAAAGGATGCAAGTTACCACAAAAATTTACCACCATGTTAAAGTAGAATATGTCACGAAAAAACATTCTCAGAATCAGAATGATTAGGAAAAGCATTCCAGAGTTATTAATGTTTAAAGTGACAGTGGTCAGAATTGCAAAAAATGGCCGAGTCCTTAAGATGAAAAAGGGCTAATTCCTTAAGGGGTTAATCATACTATCAGAGAGGGGTTGGTAAATTTGGCGCACATAAGAGAAAAAAAATAAAAAATCACTCCAGAACACCATTTTGTATGAATCCTCCTCTCCTCTGCGACTTTTTGCACAAAAAGTCCCAGTTGGGGCAAAAATAAATAAATAAAAAAAGTGTGACTTATTGAAAGTGCTTTCCAAAAGGTAGTTTTGTAAGCCATTACTAAACAACCTAAAATGCTGCCTCACAAAATAGCTGAACTATATACCCCACACACATAATAAATATATACGGGGTATTATATATATATATATATATATATATATATATATATATATATATATATATATATACTGTGTATGTGTGTGTGTGTGTGTGTGTGTGTGTGTGTGTATATATATATATTATATATATATATATATATTACCCCGTATATATTTATTATGTGTGTGGGGTATATAGTTCAGCTATTTTGTGAGGCAGCATTTTAGGTTGTTTAGTAATGGCTTACAAAACTACCTTTTGGAAAGCACTTTCAAAAAGTCACACTTTTTTTATTTATTTATTTTTGCCCCAACTGGGACTTTTTGTGCAAAAAGTCGCAGAGGAGAGGAGGATTCATACAAAATGGTGTTCTGGAGTGATTTTTTATTTTTTTTCTCTTATGTGCGCCAAATTTACCAACCCCTCTCTGATAGTATGATAGTATTTACCAACCCCTCTACATACACACACAGTATATTATATATACACACACACACAGAGATAATATATATATCTATTTCTATATATCATGACAAAAGACAGATTCCCTAACCCTTAAAAAAAAAACATATCCCCCAATAAATGGAAGAATATCCAACATACATATCTCACAGATGTAGTATCGGCACAGAGGACTATACAATGGTTACTCGAATAATCACCAATAATATAATGCACAAAAAATAATAAGCATTTATCGGGGTATAACACGCACTGGCCTATAACACGCACCCTCTTATTTACCCAAATATCCTTATTAAAATAAGGGTGCGTGTAAATGCGGCCACAATCTTGTAACTGCAGCGGCTTCTGCGGGGCCAGAGTCCCGCCGCCCGATTTCCATGTCCCTCCCCATCCCTGGCCTTCATATCAACCTCTCCTGGGGGAAGTGCTCCTGCGGCATCCTGCGCTGTCACTGTGTGCTGCGTACTGAAGAGTGATGTTGCATTGAGGACGTCCTGCAGGAGCGCCCACAGGACAGGCAAATATGAAAGCAGGGGATGGGAAGGGACATGGCAATCGGGCGGCGGGGGGACTCTGGCCCTGCAGAAGCCGCTGCAGTTACATGGATTTAAAGCAGCCGCTTTAAATCATGGAACCGCAGCCACTGCTGCAAGGGCTAGAAAGAGTTTATTGGCGTATAACACGCATATAGACTTTTAGCTTAAAAAATGCGTGTAATATGCTGATAAATACGGTATTTAATAAATTATAACATAACTACCTGTAGTCTACGTCCTCTGTGCAATATGGGGACCCCACCTTGACGTACGTTTCGTGGATGACCACTTTGTCAGGACGAATCTGTCTTTGTCATGTTGTTTATAGTAATTTTTCAATAAAAGGTTTACTATTTTTGTAATAGGTGGCATTTAGTTCAGTTATTTTGCGAGGTAGCATTGTAGGTTTAGTATCTTGTCATTTGTGCTGCCTCATTCAGCACAATTGTCCAATAGAAGACCAGTAGTATGTTGTTGTTCGTTTTGTAAGCCAGGTCTTGGCTGGTGTAGATTTGTGGTGTTTTAAAGGGGTTTGCAACTTTTTGTGTGACATTCGCACTTGATAAATCTGTTACCACTGTGAAAATTTAGTAAGATTGTTGGCAAGTTTTGCTTACTGTAAAAAGTCGCAAATAAAAGTGCTTAGGCACACATGCAACATTTCAAGTGCCCAGTGTTGGCAAACAAAAACAAAAAATCTCTAAAAAGGCAATGATAAATCTCCCCCATTTTTGCTGGAAATGAGTAAGCAAAGACTAGTGAGGGGCCAGGGAGCTGTCAGCATGGGGTGGGGGGGGGGGGATCTAAAGATATCTGAACTGACTGAAAAAACCCTACGAACAGCATAAAGAGATTATAGATGCCCCATTTCTATAAAAAAAAAAAATGTATCAAATTACTTTTTAATAATTTATATGACATAAAATGCGCATCCTGTGTGACATCTATTTTTTTACAGTAAGTCTGCATTTTATTTTCATGTTCGTTATTTGTACTTTGACACTTGTAGCTGAAATCTGTTCAGCAGCACATGTCAAATTCTTCAACCATGTTTAGTAAGTAGTTGTGAAACTGTGCCCTTCTGTACTCTTACATGAAACGCAGATTAGAGGAGGAAACAGTGACAATAAGACAGAAACACAAGGATCAGTGAAGTGTGTTTCTACCTTGTGGCACAGTGGCTGCTGGAACCATAGAAAATATAAATTTTATTTAAAATAAATATATACGAAAAAATATCTACAGCCTTGTGCTAGAATAGAAAAAAAGAAGTCAAGGCCTCAGCATAACAAATGTTAAAGACTTTCCGAATGATTGGTAGTATGGTGCAGTTTAGTAAGTACGTACATAAGCAGGTAGTACATACAGAATGAATAAAGACAGCTGGACTTCTACATGTAGTTACCACCTCACCTATTCCCAACCTGTGCCATTTGCTGCCATATTATGAGACAACACCACAGCAGTCCAAAGAATGGGCACAGTGTTCACTACTTCGTTGCTGTAAAAAGGATTTGTGGGTGAACACTTGCTGATTGGTTCCTTCACATGAACTTTGGGGATCCTAAAAGTACATAAGATTTCTAGCAAATAAAAATTTTTTTTTTTTAAAAGCAGCGTGAACAACCTTTAAAAGCCACACTTACTAGGTTAAAGACCTTTAAAACAGGGCGATTAACAGCCCAACAGAACAATTATTGCAATTGTATTGTAAAAGACCCAGAGATCAGCGACAAAAAAAGCAAACGCTCATTCATTGGCTAATTGCTGGAATAGTGCAGAACCATAAAGCAATGTGGGTCAGCTGCACATCTCCATCCATAAACAAAGGACGTGTGCCTGACAGTGATGTAAGTGAAGGGCTGCACGAATGATCCGACAATAGTTCACGAGGCTTTGCACTGAAAATAACTGAGCGCTGATCTACTATATTGGTGCTTGTATTGGCAGGGGTTTGCCTGTCTAAGGCTAGGTTCACACGGTGGAATTTCTGTGATTCTGCTCTGCAAAACCGGCCACAGATTTTTAGCAATTTTGCATAATTTGGGCAGAATTTACACAGAATTTCTGAGCTGAAGTTTTCCAGCAGATTCTGTGTGAACATAGCCTAAAAAGTACATTAGTTTGTAGCTAAAGGCGCATTATGACTGTCCTTCTACAGATATTTACTCTAAAACTAAACGCTAAGAATTCTTTATAAAACTTCAGATATTGCTAAAGACAAAAAGTAGAGGATAGCAAATAATAGTGCTAACAACTTCTCTTACCTCCCCATTGTCCACTATAGCCATGGAGCTCATCTGACCACAAGCAATGCAAACGACAATCTTATTTTGCAGACAGCTGGTTACTCTTCTAGGAATCGGTTGATTTGCTGTAGATCCAGATCCAACTTGCCCAGAATTATTATATCCCCAAGCATACACCTTAATAAAGAAATCTTTTATTACAGAAATGGAAGAATATTTAGACACCCTCTGTTACTATATTTTTTTTTTTTTGGGGGGGGGGGGGTTGTCCTGTGGTCACTCTGAGGGGGAGAAATAAAATAGCAGTAACCTATAAGGTTAGAGACACTCAGGTGGGTGTGAACAGTTATTGAAATTTATGTTCTGTTATTAGGAAATATGGCTAAATGTCCTAAATGTCAAAAATCCTTTGATTATGACCCAATTGTGAATGCTGCACAAATGGTTCAGAGCATCTCCAAAACAGCAGGTCTTGTGAAGTATTCCTGGTATGCAATGATTACCAACTAGAAAACGTGGTCCTTTAACACATAAGGTGCTGAAAATAAATTCCTGCAGGGTGTTGTGCCAGAAAACAATCTTACCTCTCCATCAGATGTAGACACCATAGAATGATGGGAACCACAAGCCACACTCACAACCTTCTTGTTCACCAAGTTGGTGGACACTTGACATGGAATTAAAGCTTGACTAGTAGACCCATTGCCCAACTGGCTGTAGGCGTTGTGACCCCAGCTATATACTTCTCCATCTGCAAATACATAAAGCTTGATACATTATCAGTAGTTACAAAACATTTAGGTCTCATGTTTCACCTAACAACACTACTGGTTTCTCTTGTTCTGGTCAATGCATGACATCTATTTTCTGTACCAAAAATCAGGAGTAAAGTCTTAAATACCAAAATAACAATTTCATGTACTGTACAAAGATTATATATGAATAACGTACAGTGACTACTATATGGATATAATGGTTATAAAGGGGATTGCCACCATAGACAACATTGTCCATGTCCAGGATGGCGGATAAGTGTCTGATAACAGCAGGTCTGACTTCTGGGACCCAATTTCGAGAAAGGCATTCCCAAATATCTTGTCTAAATAGAGTGGCAGTGTGCATACTTCGCTCAATTGGAGCATTGAAGATAGCCAAGTGTCTTATTTGTATGTCACACTGCCACTCCATTCAGAACGGATCTTTCGGAGTTGAGAATGGGTCCCAGAAGTCAGACACACTGTGATAGGACACATCCTTTATACTGTGGATTGGCAATGGTGTCCATGGTGGCAAAATCCCCTTGATTCAAGAACACTGCACCTTACAGTATGTAGGAAATTCTAACTCTCCCAGAATGCAGTTCATGCAGAAAGTTATTAGACTCTTTATCTATATGATGATTTTATTTCTTCTATTCCTACCTGAGGTTATAACCACAACATGAGGGCCGCTCCCGCAGCTCAGACTGGCTATCTTCTTCCCTGAGAGAATATTAAGACACCTAGGTTCAATTATACTCAGCGTATCTCCTGTTCCTAAACAGCCACTGCTGTTTGTACCCATCACAAAAACCTGTAAAAGGAAATTAAACATATATATATATTTTTTTTTTAAGTTGAAATAACTTAGGTAATGTTCACAGGAAAAAGTATCAGTAGCTATGACAACAGTATTTTGGGCTGTTTTACAGCTGATTATACTAACAAAATTATATTTGCCAATGATGATAATATATATATATATATATATATATATATATATATATATATATATATATATATATATATATATATATATATATATATATATATATATCGATATATATATATAGCACACACAGATTTTGAAGCGCTGTACACTCAAATTGGTCCCTGTCCCCACTGGAGCTCACAATCTAAGGGTGCATTCACACCACGTTTTTGCAGAATCCAGATCCCGTGCTGCACCCCATTCATTTGAATGTTGGACAGAGTCAGATAGTGACTCCAGATGGCTTATTTTTGCCCTGCCATAGTTTTTAGTTCCGCAATAAAACTTATACAATTCAAAAATGAGTGGACAAGTTTTATTGCTGGACTAAAAACAGTCAGACCATGGCTTTTCAGTCCGACAACAAAACCGGATACGATCCAAAAATAAGCCAGCCAGAGTCACTATCTGACTCTGTCCGGCTCATTCAAGTGAATTGGGGGTGGTTCTGGAGGGGATACAGCAGCGGACAGTTTTTAAAATTCTCCCAGAGATTCTGGCTGCAGTTTTGGAAAAACATGGTGTGAATGCACCCTATCCTCACCTATCAGTATGTTTTGGAGCAGTGGTTTCAACGGTTGCAAAACTCCAACTCCCAGCATTCCCAGACAGCCAGTTTATATGCCCAGTAGTAGAAATTTACTAAGACTAGTAGGTCTGCCATGAGCTAGACAAGTGTTTCCCAACCAGCATGCCTCCAGCTGTTCCTAAAACGACAACTCCCAGCATGCCTGGACAGCCAACGCACAAAAGGTTAGGAAACTAAGGTAGCCAGTAGAAATAATTCATGAAACATTTAAATCAGGGCTTTTCAAATCTCAGACTGGAAAATAAAAATCACGTAGCTACTTTACCTCATCATTTTTTGTGATATATAACACTTCATTTCCAGAACCAAACACACAAGCCTTTCTTATGAACTTCAGATCTTCTTGAGGGCATAGTGCAAATATCGGCCATTTTCCAACATCTACCATTGTCAGTGCACGTGGAAATTATAACCGCACAACCTGAAGAAAAAAAAAAAAACAAGTAAATCACTTTGTTTAAAATTGAAAGCTTATGATCATGCTCCCCTAAAGAGATTTTCTTGTAAAATGCCAGGGTTTGCTGCTATACATCTGCCTAAAAACCTATATACGACGTAGATCTAACTTTATCCAGACTAAGGCTAAGTTTCTACTTTGTTTTTTGCCCTGCGTTTTTTGGTTTAAAAAATAAAAATAAAAAATTGGTTGGGTACCAAAAAAAAAAAAAAAATAAAATAAAAAAAATTAAAAAAAGATGCCGTAGTGATGGAAATTTTTTATTTTTTTTTTACAACATTTTTTTTATAACAAAAAGGAGATTTTTTTATGCTTACCGTAAAATCTTTCTCGAAGGATCCATTGGGGGACTCAAACCATGGGTGTATGCTGCTGTCACTAGGAGGCTCATATGGCAACAAGAGAAGTCGGCTCCTCCCAGCAGGGTATACCCGCTCACAGGCACCTGAGGTAATCAGTTTTAGTCCCAGAGCAATAGGAGAAGACCGACAGGTCAAGAGAAAACCACAAACTGTCCGAGCAATCAGAAGAAAAGGCAACTGAACAGGCCTTTGGACAGATAACTGAAATAGGAACACCAGAAAAAGGGGGGGAGCTGTGTCCCCCAATGGATCCTTCGAGAAAGATTTTACGGTAAGCATAAAAAAAAAAAATCTCCTTTTCTCTATCGGCTCCATTGGGGGACACAGACCATGGGACGTACCAAAGCCGTCCCTTGGGTGGGTGAGGAATCAGACAGGTGGACAGTTGGACCACCGCCGTCTGCAACATCTTACAGCCCAGAGTAGCATCAACTGATGCGTATGTATGAATCTGGTAGTACCTTGAGAAAGTGTATAAAGACGACCAAGCGGACGCTTTACAGAACTGCAAGGCCAAAGCCACGTAGCGGAGGGCCCAGGATGTCCCGAAAATCGGGTGGAATGAGCCAAACCCCTGAAGGGTGGGATCCACCGAAAAATGGTGGTCGTAGAAGCAGGTTGTCCTATACAACGACCTTCCGGAAAAACAAAAAAGGGGAGGGTCCCACTGCCGAAAGGAAAGCGTGACTGAGAGATAAGTCCGAACAGCCCTCACCACAACCAGGTTGTGGAACAAACGCTTCCAGGGATGAGAAGGGGCCAGACAAGAGGGTGGTAGGACGATGTTCTCATTGAGATGAAAAAGTCAAAAACCATCCCACGTAAGAAGGACGGACCTGGACGGAAAACAACTTGTCCAGGAAGGGAGAACGGCAGTAGAGATCGACCAATATCGTTTTTTTAGGGCCAGTACCGATAATCGGTGGAGGTTAGGGCCGATGGCCGATAACTTATACCGATATTCCGGTATAAGTTATCGTTTATTTATCCCCCCGCGACACCGCTGCAGATCATTGATTTAAAGCGGGCGCTTTAAATCAATGCACTGCAGTGGCTTTTGCGGTGCCATAGACCGCCGCCGCCACCCGCTTCTCTCCCCCTGCCTGTCCGGGGGTCCTGAGTCCTATCAACGCCACCACACCGCACCGCAACCGCCCCCCCCCCGGTTTTATAATTACCTGTTCCCGGGGTCCACTCTACATCTGGCTCCGGTGGCGTCCTCCTGAGCTGTCACTGTGCGCACTGACGGTGACGTCACGTCGCGCACGTCACTCGTCATTGCGCACAGCGTAACGCAGGACGCAGCAAGAGCAAGAAGTAGCGTGGGCCCCGGGAAGAGGTAATTATAAAACCGGCGATGGGAGAGGCAATGGGGCCGGGGCGGTGGGGGGTGCGATGCGGTGCGGCGGGTCGGGGGGCGGTCGCGGTGCGTCGGTCGCTCGCAGTGCATTATCGGCAAGGTAATTGCCGATACTACCGATAATGCCCAAAATCGTGATTATTGGCCGATAATATCGGCCATACCGATAATCGGTCGATCCCTAGTAGAGAGCTACCAGCTCTGACACCCTCCTAACAGAGGTAAGAGCAATAAGGAGCGCCACCTTCTGGGGAAGGAGGCGAAGAGAAATGTCCCTGAGAGGGTCAAAAGGGGCGCCTTGCAGTGTACCTTAGACCAAGTGTAAGTCCCAAGGGAAAGAAGGGGAATGATAAGGAGGGGCAGCTTGTGCCACTCCCTGAACTAGGTTCGGACATGATAATTGAACGCCAAAGAACGTTGAAAAAGAATGGAAACGGCCGAACCCCTAAGGGAGCTGAAAGCCAATCACGACCGGAGAAAAACGTTGAGTTTCACACCAACAGAAATAAGACCGCCAGGTATGGTGGTAAGTCTTTGCAGAGGAAGGCTCGTGAGCCCTCAGCATGGTGCGAACCACTTGGGAAGAGAAACCGCGAGTCCTCAGAACCGCTGTCTCAACCGCCACGCCATCAAAAGCAGAGACCGTAAATAGGGGTGGCACAGGAGACCTGATATAGGAGGTCTGGACGATAGGGAAGAGGTAAGTAGTTCAGGAGCCTGACCACGATGACGTACCACGCCCGCCGGGGCCAGTCTGGGCCACGAGAATGGTGGGAACGCCCTCTGTGAGTTTCCTCAGGACCCCGAAAAGAGGAAGGGGAGGAAACAGATAAGGTATGGCAAAGACCGACCAAGAAAGAGGAACTCTTGGTTGTGGTGGGACGTGCAGAGGTCCACGCCTGGAGCGCCCCAGAGGTTGAAGATCACTGCAAACACCTCCGGATGTAGGGACCACTCGCCTTGGACGGCTGAGGACCGGCTGAGAAAGACCACATCCCAGAGACGCCCTGAATGAAAAGCGCTGAGATGGCCGGAAACCTGAGTTCCGCCCAGAAGGGAATTTCCCAAGAAGCAAGCAAAGAAAGGATTGCCCTAGGCTCCAACATGTTGAAGGGGAAAAGGGCTTCTCGAGGGACCAAGGCCCCAGACCAGCCGGTCCTTGAAAACACCTCCCCAGCCCAACAGACTGGCAGGGAGGGGCCGGAAGGAGCGCCCCCGAAAAAGCAGGGGGGAAACGAAGCCACCATAGAAGGGACCGACAAGACTGTCCAGTGACAATGGAGACCTGTCCCACCGGAAGAGAATCACCAATTGAAGAGGTTGGTGATGAAACTGGGCAAATGGCACGGCCTCCACGGCCGCCATTAACCGACCCAGGACATCCATGCAAAAGCGAATGGAAACTGGAGCAGGGTGCCGAAGTCATCGGACTCTTGATAAGAGAGTCAGTCGATTGGTCAGCAGAGTTGAAAGCGGGCAGAGGCCGAGTCGAACTGGAGCCCCAGGAGATCGGTTGGACTTGTCCCGATTGACCATCCAACCGAAGAGAGACAAGGTCTGGAGGTTGAGACTAAGAGACTCCAGGATCTGGGCCCTGGTTGGAGCTCCGATCAGGAGGTCGTCCAAGTAAGGAATCACGGAAACAACTGTTGTCCTTAAAAGGGGCTATCACAGGCGCTGGGACTTTGTTAAAGGTCCGTGGAGAAGTGGTCAGACCGAAATGGAGAGCTACAATAGAAAATGACCATCCGGAACTGCAAAGCGGAGGTACCGCTGATGACCGGAACAATGAGATGTGGAGGCAGGCATCCTTGATGTCCACCGAGGAACGAAAATTCCCCATGAACCAGGGACACCAACATCGAACGGAGAGACTCCATTCGGGATGGGAAGCAGAAGATGCTGGCTGAGATACTCGAGAACCAAGATTAGGCGAACAGAAACGCCTTTCTTGGGGACCACAAAGAGGTTGGAATAAACCTCGAAAACGTTCCCCTGAAGGAACTGGGACAATGAATTTGCGTGGTCCAGGCATTCCGGAAGAGTAAGAGGCAACCAACCACCCGAGAAAGGTCCCATCAGACCCATCAGATAGAGGAAGGCCTACGGGTGCCTGATGGGGCCGCAAAACGGCCTGAACAGATAGCCGACCTCCGGGAGGGACAGGTCCAGAAGGAGAGAGCCCTCTTCCCGTGAAGGCGCCCGGCTGGACCCTTTGTTGGTACCCTTTTTGGTGCCACCAAAGGTCCGCAGAACCCGAAGGAGGACTTACGACGGAAATCGGTTCTGTGAGCCTTATCCAGAGGTAATAAAGAACGCTTTTCCACCCGACGCCTCACTTCCTGAAGGCGGCGTCCACATTCCAGGCTTTAAGCCACATGGAGGGACGGTGGCTACCAGGTAGCTTGTGGCAAAGGCAGCACAGTGGCTGCGCATGGAAGCAGAACACAGAAAATCTCCAGCTGCGGAGCATCGGGAGCTAGATTAAATAAATCCTCCAGAGGGATCTTGAAGACTACCCTGGCGGAGATGGGAGACCACACTGAAAGGGCCCTTGACCCCCAGGCCGAAGCAAAAGCAGGAAGATCCTGCGGTCTCAAAGGCAAAGTTTTGCCAAAGTCTCCACCTTCATGTCAGCTGGATCCTTGAAGGCAGCCGCATCAGCCAAAAGGCCAGGTAGGCGCCTTAGAGAGGCGGGAGACCGGCAGATCCACAGTTGGAGAGGAGGTCCACCGAGCAATGAGGTCCTTGGCGAAGGGATACCGCGCTTGAACCTTCTGTTTCCTGAAACTTCTTGTCAGGGTGCCTCCAGGCGGATACCAGCAGGGCGTAAAATTCAGCGTGAGAGCTGAAGGTCTTGGGTGCCGGTCAGGCACGAAAAAAAAGGAGACTTCTGGAGTCACGTCCGAAGTTCCTGGGTCCTTTAGATGGAAGGTGTCTCTTATGGCCGAAACCAATGAGTACACCACATCAGGCATCCGTGCGTTCCTTTAAGTCGGAGGCCGAATCAGAAACCTCATCCGCAAGTTCTCCAGGTGAGGCAGCCCTGGAAGAGGTCGGGCACGATGAGAGGAAACTTCTGGACCACGTCCGAAGTTCCTGGGTCCTTAGCTGGAAGGTGTCTCTTATGGCCAAAACCAATGAGTACACCACATCAGGCATATCGGTGTGGTCCTCTGAGTAGGAGGCCGAATCAGAAAACTCATCCACAAGTTCTCCGGGTGAATGGGAACGAGGTGAGGCAGCCCTGGAGGTTGGGCACGATTAAAGGAACTTCTGGAGCCACGTCCGAAGTTCCTGGGTCCTCTAGATGGAAGGTGTCTCTTGTGGCCGAGACCAATGAGTGCACAATGTCCGACATATCCGTGTGGTCCTCTGAATCAGAGGTCGAATCGGAAACTTCATCCACAAGGTCTCCATGTGAATGGGAACGCGTGAGGCGGCCCTGGAAGAGGGGGAGGCCGAAGGAGGCAGGGCCCCTGCCTCTCACAAACGCAGTGCTGATTGGAGGCCAATTCGCGCCTCTTAGAAGCCCCGACAACAGAGGGGGCGGAGCTATAGTGCCCTCAGCTTCTGAAAAGAAAGTCAGTAATGGCGCCCACGCCCGCTACCTCTCCCCGAGCACACGTCATTCGCATATGTGCTCACGGGGAAGCGAGCGAGACGCCGCCGACAGCCGACTGCTGCCGAAAGCGAAAGTAAGCCGGCGCTTCATGCGCCCGCATAGTAAAAATGCTGCAGCTGTCAGCCGCTTAAAGAAACACACACACCACACACACATATCGTTCAGGAAAGTGAAAAGTATGAATAAAGCTGTGCCTCAGTCCAAAAATGCTCCTGCTCACCCCAGCAATAAATATAGAAAAAAACCCTGTCCAGGCCAGCCCCTGAAAAAAAGTGGGCAAAAAGTGAAGGTCTCCAGAGGTTGCAAGGCTGTACCTAAGGGAGAAAGGGAATATACTCACCTCAGTCAGAAGAACTTACCTAATGAAGTCTTCTATGAGGTCTTCAGTCAGCTTTCTGTCACCTGCATCACGCCGAGCTACCATGTGCGAGCGAGGCAAGCAGGGAAATAGGGGGACCCAGACCCATGAGGTACAAAACCCCAGGCACTGACCGTTGGCGAGAGGGGGTTAACAGCACATATCTGCAATGTCTGTGCCCCCTCAATCGCAATGGGGAGACAGTGAGCCGCAGTTCCTGAATCCCCACCTGAAAACATGAAAGAAAAAGGAATAAAAAACTAACACATCCCTAACTAGGAAAATAATAAAACATAAGACCTGGTCTGGAGAATTCCAGACTATGTCCACCTCCTTCAGACACTAAGCTAAAACTGATTACCTCTGGTGCCTGAGGGCGGGTATACCCTGCTGGGAGGAGCCAACTTCTCTTGTTGCCATAGTGTCGAGCCTCCTAGAGACAGCAGTATACACCCATGGTCTGTGTCCCCCAATGGAGCCGATAGAGAAATTTTTATTTTTAATAAAGTGTGTATTTCACTTTTTTTCCCTCTATTTCTTAGGTAGTACTACTATTCCCAGCATGGAATAGACTGTTCCATGATGGGAGTAGTAGTACCTGTACTAATGGACTTATCGCCCGAAGCAATCGTCCATAATATAGCAGAGATGCGGAGCGGCTCTATACAGCGCTCGCTCACATCTCTGCTCTGTACTCCGGCCAGTGATGTGAATAGAACATCACTCATTCATATTTTCCACCCAGAGTGGTTATTGGCCGGATGGTTGCAGCCAATCACAGCTCTGGGTGGGAAATATGAATGAGTGATGTTCTATTCACATCACTGGCCGGAGTACAGAGCAGAGATGTGAGCGCTGTATAGAGCCGCTCCACATCTCTGCAATAGAAAGGACGATCACAGAAGATGTCAGGAGTGATACCAGCTGTGATCGGTCTTTAGCTGCAGGTACTACTACTCCTATCATGGAGCACACTCTGCTCCATGTTGGGAGCTGTAGTACCTGCAGTTAAAAGGAGATGTCTGGCGCAGACTTTTTATATTCTGTCCTGCCAAGGCTGCAAAAAAAGACAAAACAAGCTTTCACTTACCTCCATATGTTGCCCCAGAGCTCCGCAACAGCTGATCGGTCGGCCGAGCTGTCTGCTTCCTACTTCCTTTAGCTCGGTACCTCACACGGCGCGTCAGCCTATCACCGGCCTCAGCAATGTCCCGCCTCGGTTGGTGATAGGCTGAAGTGCCGAGTGACGTACCGGGCTAAAGGAAGTAGGAAGTAAACAGCCCGGCAACATATGGAGTCAAGTGAAAGTTTGTTTTGTCTTTTTTTTGCAGCCCAGGCAGGACGGAATAGAAAAAGTCTGCACTTGACATCTCCTTTAAAGGAAAGATCACAGCGGATGTCACTTCTGACACCCGCTGCGATCCTTCTGTATAATGTATAGATGCGGGCGGCCGCTCTTCTATGGTCCCCTGCACTGACTTATATATACACACCTATTCATATTTCCCACAGAGAGCCGTGATTGGCTGGAACCATCTGGCCAATCACAGCTCTCTGTGGGAAATATGAATAGGTGTATATATACAGCAGTGCAGGGGACCATAGAAGAGTGGCCGCCCGCATCTATACATTATACAGGAGGATCGCAACGGACCCGGGGCGGTCAATTAGTACAGGTACTACTACTCCCATCATGGAACAATGTGTGTTCCATGCTGGGAGTAGTAGTACCACCTAAAAAATTAAGAATAAAAAGAGAAAAACAAACACACACTACATTTTTGTTATTGTCGGCTACATTTTTAGTGCCCTGCCCGCCCACATAAATTGATCCCTGTTTAAAAATTTATAAAAATTTTGTTATAAAAAAGATAAATTTCGTTAAATACAATTTTTTCCATCACTACTGTATCTTTTTTAATGGTACCCTACGAAATTTTATTTAAAAAAAATAAATGTATCTCCATCACTTTTTTGGATCGCTAAAGTCCAAAAGAGAATAAAAACCACCTGAAAAAACGCCAAAGTTAAAACCCACATGGCGCCAAAGTTAAAATTGATCCCTGTTTAAAAATTTATAAAAATTTTGGATAAAAAAAAAACGCCAAACTGAAAAACGGCAAGTGGAAAAATTATTTTGCGATCTGTCATTGATTTACAGCTAACATCTGGCCGCAGCGTTTTGTTGGCCCAAAAAAAACGCCATGATGCAAAATTGGTTCTCCCCTAAGCACAGGATAAAGGACAACAAAAATGGTCTGACCTCTGGGATCCCCAGTCATCACAAGAACGAAGGACATCACCCGAAGGACAATGGACCACTGTTTTTGTGATCGGTGGTGGGGATCCCATTAAAATACAACAGATCAACCAGATCTCCCTTATTTGTACCAGTAAAAGTTACTAGAAATTGTGGAACCACACACAATATCGAAGGCACCTGAAGACTCCAAACCGCTCTGTGCTAGATGGCAACTTCTAATTGTAATAGATACATGCCCGCATGGCATCTTACAACATGACTCCACCTGTTCAGTTTTCTACCTGTTTTTCACTGACACTCATATGTATTGCAGTTATTCAACAAGCCACATTGATGTCAGAATCTCCCAGCCACAGGCTCCTAGAAGAAAAAAAATAAGAAAAAATGTCAGTAACAACTTCAATATCAATACCAAATTCACACATGGATAGGACTGAATATTTACTTATTTGTTCACTGTATGGGATAATCACAGCAGACTACGCTTTAGCACAATAACAGAGCCTAGATAGTACGAGCTATAACCTGAGTGTTTCTTTACGAAGAAAAGGCTTATTGTTGCTGCCCCTGCTATCTTTGTGTATCAGTACGCACCCTGGACCGCATCTTCCCTTAAACATCTAACCCCCCCCCGAGTCTTGTCCAGTCTTATGGATTATACCATGTGGCTTACTCAACATTTGCATTAGATTTAAGGTGTTTTCTACACCACAGATAAACAGTATTTAAGCACATTTCCTCTGACACAGGATATCCTACATATAACTTTTCAGCAATCTTTAGCGAGACCACCTTCTAGAATTTTGTCTTCCTTCCTGAAATGACCAGTTAGACTACACACAGGAAGACGTCCAAGAGAAACGCGACTTCCAAAGTTCAAAGATGTGCCTGCAAACACCACCTGAAAATAGAAACACGTGAAGACATGCAATGTTACTGAACACGCACAAAGGAGGGGTCATTTTATAAAATGTTTGACACGTCACATCAAAAGTTTTGATTGTCGGAGTCTGGGTGTTCACATCTGGACTGCTCTCTAGAGAGGTGGCAGAAGTACGCAGCCTAGTGCCCCACTCCCTGGCTGGTTATACAAGATGGGTTCCTGTATTATGCAACAAGTGGGGGAATGCAATGCTCAGCTGGGCACTGCTTGTAGGTATCTAAAGGGGCTCCATGGGCTGTGAGTACATGAGGAGCAGCTCTATTTCTGGCCATTATATTACTTGAATATAGGGCTGGGCGGTATACCAGTTCATACCGAATACTAAATTTTTTGTGCTGCACGATATTAATTTTTCCCCATACCACAATACTGGTTTGACCCCTCCCCATCGGGAATGAATTATCAGCCCAGCGCTGCGCTGTCCCCACATCAGGAAACTAATCATATGTGACCCGCGAGCGCTGTTCTGCCCCCCCCCCAATTAATTATCAGCCCAGCGCTGTGCTGTCCCCATCAGGGTAAATACTCACATGTCACCCGCAAGCGCTGCCCTCCTTGTCCTCCTGTTTGTTGCAGGCCGCCGTCACTGACACTCTATACTGTGCGGTATCCCTATGCCCGGGCTGCAAAAGATAAACAAAATAAACTTTAACTCACCTTCCCAGCCGTTCCGGACCTGCTTCCGAGGGAATGGAACGCCGGAGAGCCGTCAGCCTATCACCGGCCACAGCGATGTTCCGCCTCGGCCGGTGATAGGTTGAGCGCACTGTCATGTAAGAAGCCGGCTTCTTACATGACAGTGGGCTCAGCCTATCACCGGTCGAGGCGGAACATCACTGCGGCCGGTGATAGGCTGACTGCTCTCCGACGTTCACATCCCCAGGAAGAGCGTAAGGGCGACGTAGGAACATGCGTTAAAGTTTATTTTTGTTTAACTTTTGCAGCCCGGGCATAGGGATACAGCTATAGTGTGTCAGCGCCGGTGGCTCGCAACCAAAGGAGGATGAGGAGGGCAGCGCTTGCGGGTGACATGTGAGTAGTAGATGGGGACAGCGCAGCGCTGATAATTAATTGGGGAGGGGGGAATACCGTTATATACCGTGGAACCACCGTGATATACATATTTGGTCATACCGCCCGGCCCTACTTCTATATTGTATTTTTAGCAGGTATCTGCTTTGCAGGATTCAACAATAGTTCTCCCAGAGCTGGTGGGCAGAGCTCCCTCCTCCCCATCAATAAACTTGTACTGGCTTGTTTGGCAAACACAGGGCAAAGGGAAAAAGCTGAGCAGGGGGGAGTTAATAGCAGGAGAAATAAATATTTTTGTTTAATAAGATATATTATAGAGTTTCTAATATTCGCTTGAACTATTGGTCTATGCAAAGTTTGTTTTAAATGACAGTGCCTATTTACAGAAAAGTAAGATACTTAACAGTCCCATCCTTCACCAGTGATATTTCAAATTTCTCCAAGCTACCCACTGTTCAGGAGCTTCCGGTGAACTTTCTGCAGACAGGGAGTACCCGCTTAGCCAACCACTGGCTGCAGCAATGATATGCCCCGGCTAGTGTCTGTATGGCTACATCACCAAGCAGTAGGGACATGGACACTGTCGGAATGCCAGAAGTAAGGGATGCCTTAAAGAAGTATTCATACAAGCTTAGTTAACACTATGCCGGTTAAACATGGGGGTATTACAGATGCCAGTGTGCGCCAATATTGTGGCTGCAAGGCCTGACCTTAGGTCTGATGACCCGAACTGAATGGTGCGCGTTTGGGTCATCAGCCCAGCAGTTATGGTTGAGGAGCAGCACTGGAGACCTGGGTTTGCAGCCCACTGCTATGCAGTGAATATTCTGATGCAGCAGGGTCCCATTACTGTCACTGAGATTCTACTGAACAGTGAGCACTAAGGGGTTTAACGGCAAATTAACTTATTTTTTTTGGCAGAAGACATTGCTGTCAACGGCTATCTCTGCACAGTCCTAGCGCCAACTAATCAGTGCTGGCCACCCTCAGTACCTCCGCCTGGAAAATTTCAGGTGGAGATTCTAAATCAATGAACTGCAGCAGCTTTTGCTGGCCCAGAGACCACCGCCGCCACCCGCTTCTCTCCCCATGCCTGTCCTGGGGTCCTCCTAAGTCCAACCACCACCTCCGCTGCCCCCCCCCTTCCTCCTATCCTCTGGCCAGAGACCACCGCCGCCCGCTTCTCTCCCCCTGCCGGGCCTGAGTCCAACCACCGCCGCTGCCCCATTGCCTCCCCCATCCCCAGTTTTATAATTACCTGTTCCCGGGGTCCACGCTACTTCTGGCTCCGGTGGCGTCCTGAGCTGTCACTGTGCGCACTGACGGTGACGTTGCGTTGAGTACGTCACTCGTCATTGCGCAGCGCACAGCAATAGCGCAGGACGCCGCTGGAGCCAGAAGTAGAACGGACCCCGGGAACAGGTACTTAAAAAACGGGAGATGGGGGAGGCGATGGGGCAGCGGCGGCGATGGTATGTGGCCAGAGGATGTGGAGGCAATGGGGCAGCGGCAGTGTGTGGCCAGAGGATGGGGAGGCAATGGGGCAGCGGCGACAGTATGTGGCCAGAGGATGGGGAGGCAATGGGGCAGCGGCGACAGTATGTGGCCAGAGGATGGGGAGGCAATGGGGCAGCGGCGACAGTATGTGGCCAGAGGATGTGGAGGCAATGGGGCAGCGGCAGTGTGTGGCCAGAGGATGGGGAGGCAATGGGGCAGCGGCGACAGTATGTGGCCAGAGGATGGGGAGGCAATGGGGCAGCGGCGACAGTATGTGGCCAGAGGATGGGGAGGCAATGGGGCAGCGGCGACAGTATGTGGCCAGAGGATGGGGAGGCAATGGGGCAGCGGCGGTGGTCGTCTCTGGCCGGGGGGTGGGGCATTATCGGCAAGGTGATTGCCAATACCGATAAGGTAAAAAATCGTGAATATCGGCCAAACCGATAATCGGTCGATCCCTATTACAATGTTATAAAAAGTATACATGGGTGGTTTTTATAGACCACTGTTGAGCCGAAAAACAGGATAGAACCGTGAACAAAACCACCACAGTTTTGAGCACAGGGAATGTACAAAAACGTACACAACCAAATACATCTTGTTGTGCACATTTTTGTATGGGAGGCGTCAATGTATACGGTTTGCTATACGGTTGTATACAGTTTTCAAAAACATCTTTAAATCTATCATCTGACACTGAAAATGTGAAAGTTTGCTGCATTGTGGCCTGTAACACATTTCAGTTTGCTTATATGTACCCAGCGCATACTAATATGTTGCCCATCGCCACATCGTGACAGAGGGCTTCACTATGAACAATCCCTTTAATAAAACACAAATGTGGAACCGACTGGAAGAGTTTATGATAAGGGGGGGACAGAGCAGCAGTTTACAGCAACAATCTCCCCTATTGTCTATATGTCTCAAGCAAAACACCCCTGTTACGTACAGTAAACCAGACGCAGGTCACGTGACGCCCCCCAGCACGTGCAACCGCGCGTCCACCAATAACAAGGACCGGTGTGTCAGTGCAGATCCACAATAACAAGTCCCCGGGGCAGCCCTCCACTCCGCCCCCGCTAAACAGCGCACTCACCAGCGCACCGCCGCCACCGGGGTCCTCCCGCAGCTGTCACTACAATAAGCTCCGCAGGTCTCCACTGTCTGAGGCCAGTCGCGGTGACGTAGGGAGACGCTAGCCCCGCCCCTTCTTCTGGACCGTCACGCCTAGCAGGGAAGAGATCTGACGACTGTTAGTGACGTCACGCTTTCATTTCGTTGGTCGCACGTTAGAAGGTGAAAGGGGCGGAGCTATTATAGATTCTGGCGCTGAGGACTGGAGAGCGGCGGCCGCTAGGGGCGCTCATACACGTATACAGAGCGTGACGTAGTAATCCGACATCGTACATGGACCGAATATACTGAGATTACTATTACACTAGGGCAGTGTTTCCCAACCAGTATGCCTCCAGCTGTTGCAAAACTACAACTCCCAGCATGCCCGGACAGCCAAAGGCTGTCCGGGCATGCTGGGAGTTGTAGTTTTGCAACAGCTGGAGGCACACTGGTTGGGAAACACTGCCCTGGAGTCAGTCTATGGAACTCAGTAGTGATGAGCGGCATTGGCCATATTTGAGTTCGTGAAATTTCACGAATATTCGTCCTATATTCGCCATGTTCGTTGCATATTTGCATAATCGCGAATGCACGTCTTCGCGTATTTGAGGAAGAAAACAGTGAAGGGGTGGACAACTTTCCTATTGGTTGCTAGGGATGTTGTTGATAACCTCTGACAAGTGTATTTGCATCATTCTCATTGGCCCACAAGCTAAAAGAAGGAATATGCGCATAAGCGAAGTATTGGCGCTCCACAGTCTCACACAGTAACTAGTATTAGAGCTTTCTTTAGACCACAAGCTGGAAGCAGGGAGGGATGATGATCATTGTGATGTGTTTTTGGGGAAAAAAAGAAAAAAGAAAACGAATATTCATGATTTTGAATATATTTGCAAATTTGCGATATTCGCTATGAAAATTCTAAATGCGAATATTCGTACCCAACATTACTCAGTAGCACCAGCAGAGGCACACAATGGCCACTTTATTATGTACACCCTTTCAATTCTTGTTAACACAAAAGTTTATCAATAGCCAATCACGTGGCGGCAACTCAATGCATTTCGGCATGTAGACGAGGTCAAGACAACATACATAAGTTGAAACCATAAACAAAAGGAGATTTAAATTAAAACTGTCAGATATTTTTTTCCCGCACTGTCCTGGTGGATAGTGCAGGAGACGCTGATTAAAACGAGCCCTACCTTACCTCGATCCGCCCGGCCATTCGCCCGCAATTGTAGTTTTATTCTATGTGTATATCTGTCTGTAACTGGCACGGGCGGGGCTTCTGCAGGTTAACTGGCACTGACGTCAGCGCCGCTTATGAATATTCATCCCCCCCTCCCTCCAGTTCTCCCTCTCTTCGCCGTTCCTAACTGGAGGGAGGGAGGGAGGATGAATATTCATAAGCGGCGCTGATGTCAGTGCCAGTTAGCTGCAGAAGCCCCGCCCGTGCCAGTTACAGCAAGATATACACATAGAATAAAACTACAATTGCGGGCGAATGGCCGGGCGGATCCGGGTAAGGTAGGGCTCGTTTTAATCAGCGTCTCCCGCACTGTCCACCAGTACCTGTGGACAGTGCGGGAGAAAATATCTGACAGTTTTCCTTTAATTGACTTTTAACACGGACAGCATGGTTGTTGGTCTGAGTTTTTCAGAAACTGCTGATCTACTTGGATTTTGATGCACAACCATCCCTAGGGTTTTTAGAGAATGGTAATGAAAAAGAGAAAATATCCATTGAATGGCAGGTGTGTTGATGAAAATGACTTGTTGACGTCAGAGGAGAATGGGCAGACTGGTTATAGATGACTGGAAATGAAAATCAATATTTACGCAAAATATCCACTAGTTATAACCAAGGTATGCAGAATACCATCTCTGAACGCACAACACGTCAAACCTTAAAGCAGATGGGCTACAGCAGCAGAAGAACACATGCCACTTCTCTCTGCTAAGAACAGGAAACTGAAGCTACAATTCGCAAAAATTGAACAATGGAAGACTGGAAGAACGTTGTCTGTGCTGACAAGTCACAACTCCAGTTGCGACATTCAGATGACATGGTCAGAATTCGGTGTAAACAACATAAAAACATGGATCCATCCTGCCTTGCATCAGCAGTTCATGCTGCTGGGGGCATAATAGTGTGGGGGACATTTTCTTGGAGCTCCGTAGTGCCAAATGAGCATCGTTTTAAACACAACAGATTACCTGAGTATAGTTACTGACCATGTCCATCCTTTTATGGCCACAGTGGACACATCTTCTGATGGCGATTTCCAGCAGGATAATGCCCCATGTCACATGACATCATCTCATACATGACAATGAGGTCACTGGACTCCAATGGCCTCTACAGTCACCAGATCTCATCCAATAGATCTCCGCAGGGATGTGGTGGTACAGGAGATTCTCACATGGATGTGCAGCCGACAAATATGTAGTAACTGTGATGTCATCATGTCCATATGGAAGAACTGTGTGATGTCATCATGTCCATATGGAGGAACTGTGTGATGTCATCATGTCCATATGGAGGAACTGTGTGATGTCATCATGTCCATATGGAGGAACTGTGTGATGTCATCATGTCTATATGGAAGAACTGTGTGATGTCATCATGTCCATATGGAGGAACTGTGTGATGTCATCATGTCTATATGGAAGAACTGTGTGATGTCATCATGTCCATATGGAAGAACTGTGTGATGTCATCATGTCTATATGGAAGAACTGTGTGATGTCATCATGTCCATATGGAAGAACTGTGTGATGTCATCATGTCCATATGGAGGAACTGTGTGATGTCATCATGTCCATATGGAAGAACTGTGTGATGTCATCATGTCCATATGGAGGAACTGTGTGATGTCATCATGTCCATATGGAGCGAAAGCTTTGAGGAAGGTTTTCACCAAGAATAAAGCAAAAAAGGGTGTCCAACAGGGCACTAGAAAGGTATACCTAATGAAGTGTGAGTGTATGTCAATGTCAGTGCTTCTATGTCAGTGATTCTGTCAGCCTTCGGCTGTCTGGGCATGCTGGGTGTTGTAGTTTTGCAACAGCTGGAGGCACCCTGGTTGGGAAACACTGGTCTATGTACATATCAGCCAGAATCCTTATGAATATCCGAAATGTAGATCACTTGAAGTGTGAACAGGCCCTGATTTATCAAAATGTGTTAGAGAAAAACTAGAGGGATTTTGCCCATAACAACCGATCACAGCTCAACCTTCATATCGTAATGAGCTCTGGTGAAGGGAAAGCTGGGCTGTGATTGGTTGTCATGTATTTCTTTAACACATTTTGATAAATCAGGGCCTGTATGTATATGAGCCAACAGTCCTGTTAAAGGGGATTTGTCACCTAGTATTTTATTTCCTGATTAGAGCCAGATACTAAAACATGTTCTGTTTTTTAATTCTGTTTTTATTCCCTGATTGTCATTTTCTTAACCCTTATTCTACAGCCCATTTTTATTTATGCTGTTTTGTTTTTTCCTGCGCTACTTCTAACAGCCATAATGCTTTTTTATTTTTCCATCTACAGAGCCATTTGTAATGACATTTTTAAATTTTACCATAAATATACTGGATCTGTGGTGATGGTAAATAAGGTTCAAGCTAGAGGACAAGTGGAAAGGAGAGTGTGCTCTAGTTAAGCCATTATAAACATTCACATATTCACAGAAGGGGGAGAACACGTAAACTCTGCCACAAAAAGGATAAAGCAGGTAGCTTCGATCCACATGTATACATAGACACAATAGGGGTCTGTCAGGCCCAAGGCCTGATTATTAAAATCCTATATGTGTATTATAAATTATAACTGTGTGTGAGGTATTATCCAAGACCTGGGGGTGGAGGTCATTCAGACTGTGGGTTTGTGTATTGCATTTTATTGGGGGTCTGGCTGTTTGTTTACATCTCCTTTGAAGTCAAAGGCTCTTTTGAAGCAGCAGGAAGTCATGCACTCTGGTCCCATCATATAATCAACCAGATAAGAGGGCCAGGGACAAAGATGCCCCCTGGTGGGATCAGAGGGGAGGGGGGGATGGAGTCTCCCTCCCAAGAAAGCAGATATGATATTTAAAACAATGCTAGACTCAAAGTAGGGTGTTCAATGCTGTGCAACAAGCTGCAAGACCATCCTAAGAACAGCTGGAACTCACTCTCATGGACTGCTATATCATCATGCTGTAAGAACTTCATCTTTTGTTTTCTGAACTTGTCTTGCAAAACTCTTTTATATATTTTTGTACCTGTATGTAATTTGTTCCTGTATTTTATATATATATATATATATATATATATATATATATATATATAGCACTGTGATACCTTTTATCAGATTAAATGTTTAATTAATCAGCTCTGGTCTTTGATCTCTAAATGTATGAGCTCACCTTTCTGAAGGCAGCTCTGGTGGAAACACGTTTATCTAAGGGTTAATTTGGTGACTTGCTGGGACTAGTAGTGGATACCCAGAGGTCTGGTGGCCATAACCCTTGCACCATCACACTCTTTCTAGCGTCTTAGCTGGACCGATAGGGTGTGATCGGCTGTCTGGGCATGCTGGGAGTTGTAGTTTTGCAACATCTGGAGGGTCACAGTTTGGAGACCACTGTTACAGTGGTGCCCAAACTGTAGCCCTCCAGATGTTGCGAAACTACAACTCTCAGCATGCCTCGACTGCCCAGGCATGCTGGGAGTTGTAGTTCTGTAACATCTGTCCCTTCAGATTTAGCAATTTTCATGAAATTTTTTGAAAATTGCTGCTCTACTTTGAAGCCCTCTAATTTTTTCAAAAAGCAAAAATATGTCCATTTTATTATGCCAACATAAAATGGACATATTGTATTTGTGAAGAAAAATAAAATTTATTGTGAATATTCATTTTCCTTAAAAGTAGAGAGCTTACTTCAAAGTTAGAGAAATGCAAAATTTTCAAAATTTTCATGAAATTTGGGGATTTTTCACCAAAAAAGGATGCAAGTAACGCCGAAAATTTAGCGCCAAAATAAAGTAGAATATGTCCCGAAAAAACAATCTCAGAATCAGATTATTCGGTAAAAGCGTTTTCACGTTATTAATTCGTAAAGTGACGGTGGTCAGAATTGCGAAAAAGGGCTCAGTCCTTAAGGTGAAAAAGGGCTGCGTCCTTAAGGGGTTAACCATGTTCCTATTCTACAAGTGTTATGTCTATTACAATCATCTGTCTCTCCCATGAATTCTTCCAGAAACCTCTGTATACCTAATATTATAGGCTAGAGATTTTACCAAATATTTGATTGATAGCAGGAGGGGTGCAACCCCCCTTTAATATGTGCTTACATACTGCTGAATAAACTAGAATTAATTTGATCGGACAAACTGTTGTTACGTGTTATTTCTGGTAGATTCATTCTCCTGGATCCAGATAAAGACTTAAATCAAGCTAACCACCGAATTTCGGTACCAGGGGTACCTAGATAAGATCATATCTCCTTACACTTTACAGCAAGCCCCATGGACATAGAATAAACATCTCCAGACACTATTCTTTGTCTGGGGCAGGCTCGTAAGCATGCCCTGTGACCTGTGCAGATGTCATTCAACACGAGAGGGGAGGCTGAGCTCCCAATGTCTTATCTATCTACAGGTAACAAATAACTAACAGTGTTTATGTAACAGGTGTGTCTATCTGTCGTTCTGACAGCAGCTCCAGTCCCTTCTGTCCTCGCTGCTCCGGACCGTCACCGCTGGCCAGGATGTCGCCCTCCATCACTGTCGCCGCATCCCTGGGGTGTCTTCGCTGCTCCGGACCATCACTGCTGGCCAGGATTGTCGCTCTCCATCGCCGTCATCACGTCGCTACACACACCGCTCCTATTGGATGATGGGACGGCGTGCGCGGCGACGTGATAACGACGAAGGAGAGCGACGGCCATGCAACGGAGCCCGAAGAGGGCGGTCCGGAACGCCGGGGACAGGTGAATGACACTCACCGGACCAAACGGGGCACCTTAAACGGTTACTCGGCAGCAGATGAAGCAGTCTGCGCTGCCGGATAGCCGTTTATGCGATGGCCCCGATATAAAAAAGCATTGTATGTTGATGCCGCCTTCAACATGTGATGGCCTCTGAGAGGCCATCGTAGGTCGGGGGATCACTGTATATCCTAATGCACAATACTTATGATCTTAGCAATTGGCTGGTTTGCCAATTGGAATTATAGGTCTTTAATTGCCTAAGGCAAATTTTATATATATATATCCTAATGAAGTTGAGTACAATTCTGGGACTTGCAGAATTGTTATAATTTGGGTAGACCAAGGTAGGTTTTGTCCTTGTATGTTTTACTTCAGTGTAGAGATTTTGTAGTGCTCTTTTTTTTCTTTTAAACTAACTTTTCTCTTGCAAGAATTAAAATCACCACAAGATGGTGTTGTAGGTTATATCCATTGAATTTTTTTGTAAAATGTAATCTCAACCTTTATAAAAGTTGACAATCTACCACACTAGAGGAGCAATATCATGGCTGCCTAAGAGTTTTTCAGAAGGACCCTGGCTGCCATGAACAAAGGAGGGAATTTACAGAGACCGATCTCTCACATGCTGATCTTGAGTAAAATCTTGCTACCATTAGATTTGGTAAATAAACATCAAGCACTGATCAGCGGGGTGCCAACACCCGGTACCCCCACCAGTCAGCTGTTTGATTCCCCACACTATACAGTGAAGCCCTGTGCCATTCATTGTCTAATGGTGGCCCCAGTCAACTATAGCTTGTCTCCAGGGATCAGGACCTGGGAAAAATGTGTGGGAACTCAGCCAAGATTTCTACTCAAGGGCTGGTCCTGCAGGACTCCTGCTAATGGGAATGGTATTTCTGCTGTGGAAAAAGTGCAGGAACTCAGTTCCTGCGCGTTCCTGCAGGACTTGAGCCCTGTTTGTCTACCATTCACTTCAATGGGAACTGAGCTGCAGTTACCCAGCACTGCCACTATACAATGAATGCCACAGGGCTTCTGGTCCCATTAACTGTATATTGCGGGGCAACGTACAGCTGATCGGCTGGGGTTCTGGGTGTCAGCACCACACCAGTCAGCTATTAATTGGATGTTATCTGCAAGTTAATATGGAATGCGATGCCTCGATCCCTCAGACTCAGCCACAACATCCACAGTTTTAAACGTGGCCTAAGGACACATCTCTTCAAGCAAGCCTATAACATTCCCTAGTTGGCTTCCATTACAACCACTTTGCCCCTTTTGAGACACCTAGGACGTGGAGATATCAAAAGCGTCATATATGTCTTCCCCTATTCTCTGTGTACCTTAGACCTTCAGAGATGAGATAGTGACAGGTTCACTCTTCTGTATGTAACCTTTTTATTCATAAAATATGACTGGACCATTGTATTAATAAAGCCCTTTATGCCTTCTGTCTCAACCCCATTTCTCGTAGTCTGTAATCTCTCACGAGCAGGGCCCTCACTCCTTCTGTTTGAATAGTTAGTGTGTAATATTATGTCTGATACTTGTCTTTATTTGTACCCCAAAATTGTAAAGTGCTGCGGAATTGTTACATCTAGTGCTCTGGCCGGACACGCTGGCCGTGAGCGCTCCCCTGCTCTGACCGCTTCTTCTGGCAGGCCCGGGATTTGCATCGCGGGACTCGCACACATGCGAATCTTGGATCGTCACTCACATTCCCTATCTGCTGTTCCTCTTGTAGTCTCGCATTGCCAGAGCGCATGTCCCCGCCTCCTAGGGCGCATGCGCTGATGCTTTAAGATTTAAAGGGTCAGTGCACCCTTGATTGTTGCTTTCACCTGTGCCTTGTCTATAAGTGTGATCACCTCCCACACCCCCTTGCCGGATCTTTGCGCCTAGTGCCTCATAGAAAACAGTCATTGTGTTTGCTTTTCTGTGTTCCTGACTACTCCACTTGTGACCTGACTATGCTCCTGTGCCGCCAGCGTACTGACCTTTCTACATCCTGACTGCGCTTCTGTACAGCCTGTCCTGCCTTCCTGCCAGCCTCTCCATGTGTCATCTCTCCTGAGTCAAGATACACCTAGCAGCCTGTGTGGTTGAGTCGTGACAGGGGTAGCGAACTGGGAGCCGCCTGCCGCAGCAAGACCATCAAACTTTGTGGCGGGCTCTGGTGGAAATCAGCGGCACCTTAGACTCCACTCCCTGGTACGGCTCACGTCATCTTCCACACAGGTCCAGAGGATCCACTACCACCTGGAACAGGAATCTATTGGCACTATATAAATAAAATGATTATTATTATTTGCTGTAGATCAGTCAAAAAGTGCTGGAAAGCCCCTTTAAATCTGGCAGTGTCAGACAGCGTGGAACATTGGCATCAAGCTTGATTAACCCAGCATCCAGCTTGCCTGATAGGATAACCAGGGTTGGCAGCCATAACAACAGAGCGATGCCATCGGTGCTGCAGTACAGTGGAGATTGAGGCCGCTACTTCTTACAGTACCGTCCGTTTTATGAGGACCCTTATTAAACCGACCTGGATAAGTTGAAATTTGATGAGGGCAGGATAGCCTTGCCCACTGCTGAAGATCAGTGAGGTTAGAATTTCACTAAGGTTATTTATTTATTTTTTTGGCAAAAATGGCCCAAGCCAATAGGAAACTGCAAAATGCCATATGCACTTGGCGTTTTTCAGCTGGCCTTGTTTTAATCCTTTTGGCGTTTTAGGCTTTTTTGGGCTCACTGGGCGATTTTCAAAAACGATATCATGTTGAAACTATGGAGATTTTTTGGGGGAAAAGGGATGGACATCTTATTTTTATAGAATTTCGTAGGATACCAATAAAAAAAAAATTATACAAAAGGGATGCTTTAATTGCAGGGAACACATTTTAAATTTTCTTAATCAATTTTTTAAATTTGAAAGCAGGGAACATATATTTTACTCAGTGCTGCGCTATTACCATCATGGAACAGACTCTGTTCCATAATGGGAGTAGTAGTAAAGGTGCTGAGGGACCAATGGCACTGGGTATCACTCCTGAGACCCACTGCCATCGTAACTTAAAAGCCGGGGAAGTCAGCAGCATGCCGCTCCGCTCCCCAGCCGGCCTGGGATGGTCCTAAGCTAAATTCACTATTCAGTAAAATCATATTTTCCAGAAGAAGCCCTCATTGGTTGCCTCAGATTGACTAATGAGGGCTTCTGATGGGAAATATACAGTGCTGTAAGTTCATACTTCCCACCAGAAGCCCTCATTAGTCAATCAATGGGGACCAATGAGGGTATCCAGAGGCTAATAGGAACTTATCATAGAAGTTGCCGTATACTTTTCTTTACAATATCCCCCGCACCCTCCAGCCACCCGCCATCACCGCGGCTGTGAGCACCTTAGCCTTGCTCACCTCTGCATCGCTTCACGCTGCGTAGAGTCAACACTACAACTCCCAGCATGTTTTCACTGTCAGGACATGCTGGGAATTGTAGTGTTGACAGTACGTAGTGTGAAAAAAATCAGTGGCAGTTTTTCAGGTGTTTTTTCTGGCCAGAACAAAACCTAAGTGTAATTCTAGCCTGTAAGTAGATGGACTCTGTTAGAGCAATGCTCCCACCCCTACCTTAGATGCAGCAACCTCAACAATAAGTGTGGTAGCCTGGGGATGTAGGGTATATGGGGTGTAGCTGTGCGGTAACTAAAGGGTGCTTTTTTAACCCTTATCACTCAGAACGCCAGGGTGGGGGCTCCTCTGTATATGCTTGTCCTATCGCCACCCGTCCCAAGAACGATAGGGAGGTATAATAAATGGCTATGTGATAGCCTGGGGGAGTAGGGTATATGGGGTGTAGCTGTGCGGTGACTGAATGGTGTTTGGTTAACCCTTTCTATTTGTGACGCCAGGGTGAGGGCTCCTCTGTAATGCTTGTCCTATCGCCACCCGTCCCAAGAACGATAGGGAGGTATAATAAATGGCTATGTGATAGCCTGGGGGAGTAGGGTATATGGGGTGTAGCTGTGCGGTGACTGAAGGGTGTCTGGTTAACCCTTTCTATTTGTGATGCCAGGGTGAGGGCTCCTCTGTAATGCTTGTCCTACTGCCACCCTTCCCAAGAGCGATAGGGAGGTATAGAACAATTGAATGTCCACAACCGGAGATTTTGCTGAGAACAGTTGGAACTTTACTGAAGATTTTATGCAAGCTTCATAATCGGTCTCTATACATGCAAAGTCTCTTGGAGATTGACAAAGGTTGGGACCTTAAAGGGGTACTCCGGTGCTTAGACATCTTATCCCCTATCCAAAGGATAGGGGATAAGATGCCTGATCGCGGGAGTCCCGCCGCTGGGGACCCCCGTGATCTTGCACACGGCACCCGGTTTGTAATCAGTCCCCGGAGCATGTTCGCCCCCGCCCCCGTGTGATGTCATGCTCCGCTCCTCAGTGCAAGCCTACGGGAGGGGGCGTGACAGCTATCACGCCCCCTCCCGTAGGCTTGCATTGAGGGGCGGAGCGTGACATCACACGGGGGCGGGGGCATGACGTCACAAGCCGCCCGCCCTGTAGTTGCCGGTAATAAGTCCCGGAGCGAACACGCTCCGGGGACTGATTACAAACGGGGTGCTGCGTGCACGATCACGGGGGTCCCCAGCGGAGGGACTCCCGCGATCAGGCATCTCATCCCCTATCCTTTGGATAGGGGATAAGATGTCTAAGCACCGGAGTACCCCTTTAAGCGTTTTAGAGTCCTTAGACTGATATGCGCTGTTCCACTGGATTTAGGGGATTTAGTTTCTGTCCAGTAGTCACGCTAGCTTTAGCGGGGATTAGTTTAGAACTCACGGTTTAGTTTAGGCTGAGGCCGGTAGGTTTTCTGGCCTAGCGTGTCTTTGAAAGTTGCGCAGATCTGTCCTGCTAGTCCGGCATCCACGAGAGCAGCAACCCAAGAGAGCGATAATTGGCTACAGCTCCCTTATATGGGCAGGGGCTGGACTAGAGCTAATTGGTCCAATACTTCTGTCAATCACCTTCACATAGAATTATGGGTAGCATGTGACCCAAGGACCTCCAAAGGTCCTCTAACATGCCATAGAGGAATTAACATGGTCACATGACCGAAGGTCCTGCGACGTTAACAAGGTAAGCATACTATACATTATATTAAATATACATTATTAAATATGTACATAAAAACATTATAGAATTAGAGTAGAAGGAGGTGACTAGGGGCTGTCCCACCTGGGGGACCCTACCTGAATGTAGTAACTCTGACTTTGGGGACCACCATACAAGGTACGGTATGCAATACGGTACCGGGACACCACAAACCCCCTTACTTAAAATAAGACGGCCTCGACTTCTGTCCCCTAAGACAGAGGGACGAAGTGAAGGTTATAACAGTCCTGGGCATAACTTTTCAAATGTCCATTAATCAGGCTGTATAACACTACAAAGCTATTTAACTTTTTTGAGGTACATACATATGCACGGGTAAACTCATGAACAGGATTACTTGGTTCATGAATTTAGTAACAGGATGATATTATTTACATGAGATACATCCTACTTAACATTTCTGAATCTCACTAGACATTTTTGAATCTCACTAGACATTTTTTAATCTCACTAGACATTTTTGCCATATTAGTTACCTGTTTAGTACCCTGAGGGTTTTACTGGCTTGCCTGAGGCTATCTACCAATACACTAGCTACTAGGGTTCATTGGCTACACGCTCTTATCCCTTGAACACAACAGATAAACCTTACCTAGGTTACCTTTGGACTACGTGCATTATTTTTAGCTCGCAAGAGCACCTACTGGCCGGACAGGGCATCTCGCACACGTAAGAGAAAGAAGAGAACAGTTAGTGTACATAACAGTGGCAGGAATTGGAAATGACATAGGCAACAATTCCTAAAGCGTTTACTTGAGTGTGAGATATTTTTGTTGTTTGGTGTACTAAGTTTAAGTGAGGTAAGTACACTTGAGTGATTAGTTTGAGGTACTATGTGTACAGTAATACTTGAAAGGTCAGTCTTGGTACCTTAAGGGTAGCTTCCCTTGTGTAGACCTTTGAGATGGTGTTAGTGATGGGTGATGGAAATGTTACTCTCAGAGGAGCTGAGAGAGCCACCTTCTAGCAACTACTACAACACCTATTATTTACATTTTTTTTTACTTTTGTGTACACGTGCATAAAGCAGATTTTTTCCATGTACAATAACCATTTACATTTAGTTACCTTAGCATAAACATTTATTAGACACTCCAACAGGGTTCAGGTGCATTCACCTGATAAGTGCAATTTGAGCAAAAGAATATTACGTTACTATTGAGATATTTACACGTAAACAGACGTGCAACCATCAGCAGTCCACCTGCACTAGGGGTCCGAGGTATTTACACATAAACAAGCGTGCAAGGATCAGCAGTCCACCTGCACTAAGAGTCCACAGATCACGGCTAGTACTGTTTAGCCGGGCACACACTTACGAATCTCTTACAGCTAGGAGTCTCTTGGTCTAAGGACCAGGCACAAAAGCTTGATGGTTACGTTTCAACTGGAACAGTCTTAGCATAGTCCTGCTAGGCACACTTCTTAAATGTTGCAGCAAAGTCTGTGAAGACAAAACTTGAAGAAAAGATAAGTGTCACACTTTAGACGAAACTCTTGCAATGACGTCCTGCTCCTCTCCTAGAGCCTCTACCTCTCTCAAGATCACCAACAGGCAAAGAATTGATGTGGCTTTCCCATACCACATTAGTGAGGGTAGAGTGTGACACTGTAGGGTTAAGACAAATGGTTGGTGCTGATTGATTCGGCCCCACCTCCTCATCGGGAGTGGGCCACAGCACTTTTGTTGGTACCTGGTGGGCAGTCCAAACCTCTGCGCCGGGAGTAGGCCTAGGTACAGTAGTTGGTGCCCGCAGTTGAGGCCAAACCTCCTGGGTAGGAGTAGGCCTGGACACTTTGCAGGAATCAGACAGAAGTGGCTGCTGCTGTAGAAATTCCTCCTCAGACTTTTAGGTGGAGGCATCAGGAGCAGGCCAGTTCGGCCTCAGCTGGAAGGGGTCCGCCTCCCAATCAGTAGATGGAAAATATTTGAAAGGAAGCTGGGTTGGAGCTGCTGGCCTGGTGACTGCGGCCGCCCACTCCCCTCGCAGGCCCCGGATGGGTGTGTATTCCACTATCTCACCCACCTCCAGGGAATTGAACTTTTTGTCGATGTATGGCCTCTGTACAGCTTGCCGGTTCACAAGGATGGTATAGCCGGTGTGGCAATCAATGAGGGTACCGTAACCTCTGACCTTGTCTAACTTGGCCACTGTTGCTCTGCAATGTTCCAAGGGCTTCTCCCCTTCTCGGGGATGATCCCACATGCGGATGAAGAGTGCCTCCATTTCTTTGGTGTTTTCTTGGTAGCGGATCCTCTCCTCAGGAGGCAGATGAACATGCTTGGGGGCATAAAGTTCTCTGTGTTGGGCCTTTAGCTTTTCCATCAAGTCAACTATTTTGGCCTCCTGATGGGCCCTTTCCCTTTGTGCCATAGGGACCGGTGGAAGGGACTTCCCAGGCAGGGGTTGGAGAACATCATGCATGTACTGGATCAATTCAGATTCATCCCCAAAGATCCATTTAGACAAGTTTGGCGAGCACGGTCGTGCACTGGTGGAGGATGAGAAGGCAGCTTCTGATGGTGTACTTACAGAAGACTCCTCCATCAGGATCTCAGCCCACGAACCCCATGTCCGGTGGGGAGGGGACAGGCTCACCCGTGAAGATGTTAACGGTGTCCCAGCGATTTCCCATGGAATGGTATCCGGCCAGTCGTCGTCATCATCGGGCAGTGGGGGAAGATTGCAGGCCCCCTCTTCATCCAATGATAACCGCTGCAGACGGTCGGCAAGTTCGTGGAATAGTTGGGCTGCGACCGCCGTAACTTTCCTTTGCTCTGGCGCCATCTTGATGCTCACGCCACGTGGAACGCTGCTCTCCGCCATGTCTGTACTCTCCGTCTCTTCCTTGTGCAGACTGAAAATGTCGCTGTGCAGGGCTCCTTTTATAATGGGCTTCTCCAAAATGGCTGCTGGCCGGAAGGATGTCATCGGTGCACCCCCGACTTCTGGTCCCCCTGGAAACAACATCAGTGAACTTAAGTTCCCTTTTGGCTGCGACACATTTACTTGGTAGCCACGCCCAGGGGCAGGTCGTGGCGCAGTGCGGGCTTTCTTCAAGCGCTTTTCCGGCAGCGGGTTAACTCTTGCATCGCTGACCGGACCAGAGGATCGCAGCCTAAATTCACTTCTCCCTTTACACATTTCTGCAGCAAATAAATTTTCGCCTCCCCCCTTACCTTTCACGTGTGCTTTCTGCACGCGGCACCATACATAGGATTCCGTACACTTAGATGGTGCTTAGTAACACATCAATACAGTCTTTTACATAGGGGGAGTACACTTTGATTGGTGGCAACAGCTGGAGGCACACACCCGTATCCTGTTCGTAGGACGCCAAAAAGCTATGTGATAGCCTGGGGGAGTAGGGTATATGGGCTGTGCGGTGACTAAAGGGTGTCTGGTTAACCCTTTCTATTCATGACGCCAGGGTGAGGGCTCCTCTGTAATGCTTGTCCTACCGCCACCCTTCACAAGAGTGATAGGGAGGTATAGAATAATTGAATGTCCACAACCGGAGAGTTTGCTGAAAACAGTTGGAACTTTACTGAAGATTTTATGCAAGCTTCATAAACGGAACAGTCCCTATACATGCAAAATCTCTTGGAGATTGACAAAGGTTGGGACCTTAAGCGTTTTAGAGTCCTTACACTGATATGCGCTGTTCCACCGGATTTAGGAGATTTAGTTTGGTCCAGTAGTCACGCTAGCTTTAGCGGGGATTAGTTTAGAACTCACGGTTTAGTTTAGGCTGAGGCCGGTAGGTTTTTTGGCCTAGTGTGTCTTTGAAAGTTGCGCAGATCCGTCCTGCTAGTCCGGCATCCACGAGAGCAGCAACCCAAGAGAGCGATAATTGGCCACAGCTCCCTTATATGGGCAGGGGCTGGACTAGAGCTAATTGATCCAATACTTCTGTCAATCACCTTCACATAGAATTATGGGTAGCATGTGACCCAAGGACCTCCAAAGGTCCTCTAACATACCATAGAGGAATTAACATGGTCACATGACTGAAGGTCCTGCAACGCTAACAAGGTAAGCATACTATACATTATATTAAATATACATTATTAAATATGTACATAAAAACATTATAGAATTAGAGTAGAAGGAGTTGACTAGGGGCTGTCCCACCTGGGGGACCCTACCTGAACGTAGTAACTCTGACTTTGGGGACCACCATACAAGGCACGGTATGCAATACGGTAACGGGACACCACAATTGTCCACAACCGGAGGTTTTCAGAAAACTGTCGGAACCTTTACTGCAGCTTTTGTGCAACATTAAACAGGAAACAGTCCATGTAACAAAGTCTATTTGGAGTTTGACAGTTGGATGGAACCTCGTGAGTTTCTAGAGCTTAGAAAAGGAATAAGTGCTGTTCCGCTGGATTTAGGGGATTGAGTTTAGGTCCAGCAGTCACTCTAGCTTTAGCAGGAATTGATATCGTAACTCACGATTAGATTCAGGCTGAGGCTGTCAGGCTTCAGGCCTAAGCTTGTCTTTGTAAGTTGCAAGGATCACTTCTCTCTCCACTAGTCCGGAACCCAAGAGATATGCTGCTTGCTTTGCAGCTCAGGAGCAAGAGGGCGATAATTGGTTGCAGCTCACTTATATCGGTTGGGGCTGGCCTTAAGCTCACTGGTCCATACCATCTGTCATTCACTTTACAAGGAATTATGGTCTAACCATGTGACCACACATGAGACCTCCAAAGGTCCTTCAACACACCTTACTAGAATTAATATGAGTCATGTGACCTAAGGTCCTGCGACACTATATAGCTAATTAAATATACAATTATTTATACATATAAACATCATAGAATTGCATATGAAAGAGGCGACTAGGGGCTATCCCACTAGGAGGATGCTACTGGAACAAAGTAACTCTGACTTTGAGGACCACCACACAAGGTACGGTATACAATACGGTACCAGGACACCACATAAGCATCTAAGTTTGGTTAAGCTTCACCAAAACAGGCATAGCATAAAATTTTTTCATGCTGCAAGTAATCCGTTGGGCAGAAATACGCTGCATATTTTGCTATAAGCAGACACACAGGGCTTCCCCATGCAGCCCTGTGTGCAGAAGGATAGGGGATACATTTTAGATCGCGAGGGGTCCGAGCGCTGGGGCCCCCTGCGATCTCCTGTTTAGAACCCCCGCTCTCCTTCACAGTGGCACGTCACGACCCCCGCCCGAAGTGGGGGGCCACCACGCCCCCTCCATATAGTTCTATGGGAGAGCCGACGATTGCTAAATGGCTTTGGGCGAGGGGTCATGATGTACCACGTGAAGGAGAGTTGGATCTCTAAACACGAGATAGCGGGGGGGGGGGGGGGGGTCCCCAGTGCTCGGAACCCCCCCCCTCCCCCTCCCCACCCGGGATACGTTTTTTATGCAGATCAAGTTATAGAATGAACAGATCAGGAATAAGGAGTTATCAATACTAAATGATAAACCAAAAATGCTACCCCATTTTATAAACAAATTGGGCAGTTGAGGAAGTTGTGTAGTTCTTTTCTGTCTGACCACAGTGCTCTCTGCTGACACCTCTGTCCATGTCAGGAACTGTCCAGAGCAGGGCAAATCCCCATAGCAAACCTGTGCTGCTCTGGGCAGTTCCTGACAAGAACAGAGGTGTCAGCAGAGAGCACTGTGATCAGACTGGAAAGAGCTACACAACTTTCTCTGGAACATACAGCAGCTGATAAGTACTGGAAGGATTAAGATTTTTTATTTATAGAAGTAATTTACAAATCTGTTTAACTTTCTGGAGCCAGTTGATATGAAAAAAATTGTTTTCGACCAGAGTACCTCTTTAAGAATGAAAACAGATGTAAGCTGGGAGTCAATAGGGTGAAATGCCATGCCTCCATGACATTTTTATTTTTGCGCGTTTCTCTCACCCTTTGGTGGAGTTTTTTTTTTTACTCAGTAGCAATTTTTCAAAATTGCAGCATGCTCTGCTGTTTTTCCTTCCATAAACTTATATAGGTTAAAAAAAATGCCAGAAAAAGGCCAAGAAAACGCATGTGTTCATTCATGTATGTGTGGAGTTCTTCTGACGTTTCCCTAGAATTCTTAAATAGAAATCCTTACATGACTTTTGATGTGAAAAACGCAGAGGAAAAAAAACAACAACACCACAATAAGCACCCATACAAATAAATACGCACTATTTTGTTTTGGTGGAGGACACAAAAAACTGTATCATGAGGAAGTTTTTTTGTATAGGTTTTTTCCCCCCAAAAATTGTGTGTATTAGTACAGGTATTGTATCTGTTCGTAGCCTTAAAATGTAACATTTGATGTGGGAGAGCTGGAGGCACAGCCATGCCACATACAATGGAGATCATTTCACCGTGTGGATAGATGGCAGCTCCAGGACCTCTTAGTCACTTCTCATTAATCCATTTCGTTTGAGCTTTCACATCGGTGGCTGGACTCTGAAAGGGAACTGTGTCATGTGTTGCATCCTGTATTTAACAAAAAAAAAAAAGACCAACAGGAAGTGCTGGGATTGGTAGCCAGAAAAAAAGAACTGTTTTTAGAGAGAGGAAACTAAAGACATTAAAAAGCCATGACGCGGGTGTGCATAGTTATAATGAAAACCATGAGCAGGCACTGAAAGAAACTTCCAGCTGAAGGAACGAATCGCAGACGAAGGCTGAGGAACAAAACCGAAATGGATGAATAAGGCTTTTTCATGATCTGCCTCCCAGTCTCAGCTGCTCCTGTTGCTCCTCAAGTCCTGGGCAGGTAATGTACACTAAAGTCCTCTTCTCCTCAGACCCCCTATCTCTAACGTCTTGCCTTAGACTTGTAGACAGGGCAGCTTCCCTCTTCCTACAGTCTTTCCTTCTTCGTTCCATGGTGACGGGCACGATAACACGCTGTCTGTATCTATCTGCTAGCTGCCTCACAAAGTACAGTGATCCCTCAACTTACAATGGCCTCAACATACAATGTTTTTTTCTGGACCATCATAACTTGAAACCAGACTCAACATACAATGCTACAGACAGTCCAGATCTCTGAAACGTGTCACAACTGGCGGAACTGACCAATCAGAATGGGCATTTTACTGGTAAAACACCTCTATTACTGAAGTGCCTGCACTGACTGGCTGTCTGGTAGCGCCCCCTACAGTACAGGGAGGAACTACAAGTTCTGTACTACTCTTTACCTGTGCCAGGGTTAGCTGCTCTTTTGGACACCAAGTAAGGGTGGCCCCATTTGGGACACTGGGGGAGATTTATCAAACCCTGTGCAGAGTCAAAGTTGCCCAGTTGCCCATAACAACCAATCAGCTTGCTTCTTACATTCCTAACGAGGCCTGTGAAAAATGAAAGAAGCAAGCTGATTGGTTGCTATGGGCAACTGGGCAACTTTGACTCTGCACAGGTTTTGATAAATCTCCCCCACTGTGTGTACTGTATAGGACCCTGAAGAAGCTCCTGTCCTCTACATAAACCATTGTTTCCCAAACAGGGTGCCTCCAGCTGTTGCAAAACTACAACTCCCAGCATGCCCGGACAGCCAACGGCTGTCCGGGCATGCTGGGAGTTGTAGTTTTACAACAGCTGGAGGCACCCTGCTTGGGAAACACTGACATAGACAGTGATTTACAGTTCCCAGCAGATCTTTCTTACTTTTATATGTAAGGAATTGCTTTATCTATATTAGTTATTTACTTATTTCTCTTTAATCCTCACTTTTTCCTATTTTTTGGATGACATTTTGGGGCTTCAGAACCAATTACCAGGTTTCCATAGAGTTATGGTCTCAACATACAATGGTCATCCTGGAACCAATTAATATTGTAACTTGAGGGACCACTGTATATACAAACCTCCTTATCATTTTCCTTTTGTAGTATTGTATTTATATACTATGGCTATAGAGCCATTCATATACATGTATCATATACAAATGTCAACAGAACCCGATAGTTCCAGTCCTCACTTGGATCAACTATTATGACTTGTTTTCTCTAGGGCACATGCACACAGGCTCCATGTATTTATATGGAGGCTTTCCCGTACAGGACGGGATACCATTCTATCCTTTACACTATAAATATATTGCTTGTGCATGGTTACATAATGCGACCATGTGCATTGAACATTTCTACACAGTTCAAGGGATAAGAAACCTTGAATTTGTTCTTACTACAGGCCAAGATCACACACAGATAGGAAGCTTGTGATCAAGGAGAATTGTGCCAATGTGTTTGGAGGGGACATTTTTTTTTATCGCGCGCAACGTTTCCCTTGAGAAAGACCCCATATGGGTTGAAATTTATGTAACTTGGAGAATAAGAGCACCAAGTCCTTTCTTTTTCTTTCTATAAGTTCTAATGGTTCTGTGAACAAGGATGGACTTGCACCGCTTGCTCTAAAATATAAGGAAGGTTGTGCTGCCTTTTCTGTTTATGTGTTAACATTGCTTTTCTACTACTGTATGTCATTTGTTACATGTGTTTTTGTACACTGCAGTTTTTCGCTGAGGAAAATAGCAAATACACCTTTAAAATGCCATACGTTCAGCGCACTGTGATTCCACAAAATCAGATTAATGGTGCGTTCCCACAGGGCATATACGCAGCGTATTTGACGCTGCGCAAAAGTTACGGCAGCAGCGGGAAATACGCTGCGTATTCCTTGCTCACTATACACACAGGGCTTTCCGGCGGCAGCCCTATGCGTGTAGTGAGTTTTGGAGGCGGAGCCGCGCGTCACAGATACGCCGGCACATGGCCCCGCCTCTAAAACTCACTACACACATAGGGCTGCCGCCGGAAAGCCCTGTGTGTATAGTGAGCAAGGAATACGCAGTGTATTTCCCACTGCTGCCGTAACTTTCAAAACTACAACACCCAGCCGATGGCTGTCCGGGCATGCTCGGAGTTGTAGTTTTGCAACATCTGGAGGTCCGCAGGTTGAAGACCACTGAGAAGGGATTGACAGGCGGAGAGTTCACTCGAGTATAAGCCGAGGGGGCGTTTTCAAATCGTGCTGAAAAACTCGGCTTATACTCGAGTATATACGGTAATATATTTTTATTGGTCTAGTTTTATTATCCCACCTAGGGTTTGTCAAGCACAGTAAGGTCTTTGGCTTGTGTATTTTATCACCTGTTTCTTCAAGTGCCAAAATACATTGGACAAAATCTCAACCGAAACAGCTTATTTCCATATAATCAGCCGACAATAGAATATGTGTTGGGGTCTTTCAGCTGTTTCCCAGTGACAGAGGTTGTGTCAAGAAGGTTCAGGCATATTTTTAACATGCTCTATCTTTTATTCCGATGGCAGATAAACCACTGTCAGAGGTGTCGGGCAGCAGCCTTTTTCCACCTTTCTAATAAAATAAACGTGCATGCTCAGCAAAGAAGTACATGTTTATGATGGTGTTGGGTGAAACAGCTGTCGGTCAAAAGTTATTTCATGTGAATAGTCACCTTTAGCCTGTTAAGATAAGATAGAAACATAGTAGATATCATGGTAACTTATGTTAGACCTAAGACGTTGTCAAACCTAGACATGTGTATTACAGGATTGGTTAAACAACAATTTCCTAATAAAGTTATTATTGCTGCTGTTGTACAATACTGTCTATTGTTTTGTTAAAGGGTACCTCTCATCAAAAAAACTTTTGATATATTATAGATTAATGTATGCAGAATAACTTCACAATTGCATGTTATTAAAAATATGCTTCTTTCTATTTAATTTTCCACTTTGAAGAAATGACCACTAGGGGTCTCCCTACCAGTCCTGGCAGCAAGCATTTCAGACTCATGCTGGAGTCCTAAACACTACGAGCTGCCAGTCTGCTTTGTTCACAAAGGAGAACACTCAGAGCTGCCAGCCTGCTTTGTTCACAGCCTGTTTGGCTGTGAATAAAGCAGGCTAGCAGCTCTGAGTGTTTAGGACTCCAGCATGAGTCAGAAATGCTTGCTGACAGGACTGATCGGGAAAAATACAATAGAAAGAAGCATATTTTTCATTAACATGCTATTGGAAAGTTATTCAACATTCATTAATCTAAAATATATCAAAAGTTTATTTGATGAGAGGTACCCTTTAATCTAGAAGTAAGCTTGCTCCTTTAAGATGCAGGGCTGAAGGAAAATTTACTTTCCTCACCATTGACCTGCCAGATAGAAGACACAAATCTGACTATGTGCTGACAGCTGGAGAGGGAAGCCCGTGAGAACTTGTAAAGCCCATGACTGCCCTGCTCTCCTATAGGAGATTTCCTACTACTAAAAGGAGTTCTAACATTAAAGGATTATTCCAGGAAAAAACTTTTTTTCATATCAACTGGCTCCAGAAAGTTAAACAGATTTGTAAATTACTTCTATTAAAAAAATCTTAATCCTTTCAATAATTATCAGCTGCTGAAGTTGAGTTGTTGTTTTCTGTCTGGCAACAGTGCTCTCTGCTGACATCTCTGCTTGTCTCGGGAACTGCACAGAGTAGAAGAGGTCTGCTATGGGGATTTTCTTCTAAATTGGGTGGTTCCCGAGACACATGTTATCAGAGAGCACTTAGACAGAAAAGAACAACTCAACTTCAGAAGCTCATAAGTACTGAAAGGATTAAGATTGTTTAATAGAAGTGATATACAAATCTGTTTAACTTTCTGGAGCCAGTGTATATATGAAAAAAAGTTTTTTCCTGGATAACCCCTTTAAAGGGGTTGTGCGTTGCCCTGACTTTTGGAGCTCCGCTCACAGCGTCCGGAAGTTCATTACTCCGAACGCTGGGGGCGGGCGAGACGTCACGAGTGGCCGGGCGTGACGTCACGCCCGGCAGCCGCGAACACAGAAGCCGCACACAGCATTCGGAGTAATGAACTTCCGGACGCTGTGAGCGGAGCTCCGAAAGTCAGGGCAGCGCACAACCCCTTTAACGCTGTATAAGAAAATGTATATTATTCCTCTATATAGTAAAGAAGTCCTGAACAGAATATTAAAGGTGGATAACCTGTACTGTAAGGTCTATTCACATTTAAATAAAAAAAAATATAAAAAAAGAATGTCCATTGATCCATATGGTTAATTCAAATGTGTGTGGCAGGAGGTAGAAGAAAATATTGGATATGTCACCTTGGTGAGAGCAAGAATCCAATTATTGGTTTAATTAGCCCTATTTTGGGGAGAAATTTGCACATTATGGTGCTGTTTTTTCCTGTGTTTTTTCTTTCCATATTCCCACAGACGTCTCTGTTAAATAAAAAAAAAATTGCCAAAGAAAATGCATGTTAAATATGTATAAATAAGATATTATGCATAAAATATTGTGAATTACAAGCCAGAAACAAAAGTTGCAAAAATCTGTAAAGGAGGCCTAAAGGCATTATAAATTCTGTATACTTTGCTTGTTTGAAAGAGATCGGGGTTTTTAGAATTACCCATTAGATTCTGTTTGATCTAAATGCATTCAATGGGTCTAAATGACATCGTATGCCACTTTGAGGACTTATAGGTTTCAGTTTTTCATATTTATTTTAAGTAGAGTAGGGTTCCCTGCAACTGTACAGCGTGGAACATGATGGACAAGGTAGAAGATGTGTGTCTGTGTAGGGATAGTAGTAGTACAGTATGGAACGTGATGGACAAGGTAGAAGATATGTGTCTGTGTAGGGATAGTAGTAGTAGTAGTAGTACAGTATGGAACGTGATGGACAAGGTAGAAGATGTGTGTCTGTGTAGGGATAGTAGTAGTACAGTATGGAACGTGATGGACAAGGTAGAAGATGTGTGTCTGTGTAGGGATAGTAGTAGTAGTAGTAGTACAGTATGGAACGTGATGGACAAGGCTGGAGATGTGCGGCTGTGTAGGGATAGAAGTAGTACAGTATGGAATGTGATGGACAAGGCTGGAGATGTGTGTCTGTGTAGGGATAGTAGTAGTACAGTATGGAACGTGATGGACAAGGTAGAAGATGTGTGTCTGTGTAGGGATAGTAGTAGTACAGTATGTAACGTGATGGACAAGGCTGGAGATGTGCGGCTGTGTAGGGATAGTAGTAGTACAGTATGCAACGTGATGGACAAGGCTGGAGATGTGCGGCTGTGTAGGGATAGTAGTAGTACAGTATGCAACGTGATAGACAAGGCTGGAGATGTGCGGCTGTGTAGGGATAGTAGTAGTACAGTATGCAACGTGATGGACAAGGCTGGAGATGTGCGGCTGTGTAGGGATAGTAGTAGTAGTAGTACAGTATGGAACGTGATGGACAAGGCTGAAGATGTATGTCTGTGTAGGGATAGTAGTAGTAGTAGAGTATGGAAAGAGATGGACAAGGCTGGAGATGTGCGGCTGTGTAGGGATAGTAATAGTACAGTATGGAACGTGATGGACAAGGCTGGAGATGTGCGGCTGTGTAGGGATAGTAGTAGTAGTAGTAGTAGTACAGTATGGAATGTGATGGACAAGGCTGGAGATGTGCGGCTGTGTAGGGATAGTAGTAGTAGTACAGTATGGAACGTGATGGACAAGGCTGGAGATGTGCAGCTGTGTAGGGATAGTAGTAGTAGTAGTACAATATGGAACATGATGGACAAGGCTGGAGATGTGCGGCTGTGTAGGGATAGTAGTAGTACAGTATGGAACGTGATGGACAAGGCTGGAGATGTGCGGCTGTGTAGGGATAGTAGTAGTACAGTATGGAACGTGATGGACAAGGCTGGAGATGTGCGGCTGTGTAGGGATAGTAGTAGTACAGTATGGAATGTGATGGACAAGGCTGGAGATGTGCGGCTGTGTAGGGATAGTAGTAGTCGTAGTACAGTATGGAACGTGATGGACAAGGCTGGAGATGTGCGGCTGTGTAGGGATAGTAGTAGTCGTAGTACAGTATAGAACGTGATGGACAAGGCTGGAGATGTGCGGCTGTGTAGGGATAGTAGTAGTACAGTATGGAATGTGATGGACAAGGCTGGAGATGTGCGGCTGTGTAGGGATAGTAGTAGTCGTAGTACAGTATGGAACGTGATGGACAAGGCTGGAGATGTGCGGCTGTGTAGGGATAGTAGTAGTACAGTATGGAACGTGATGGACAAGGCTGGAGATGTGCAGCTGTGTAGGGATAGTAGTAGTAGTAGTAGTACAATATGGAACATGATGGACAAGGCTGGAGATGTGCGGCTGTGTAGGGATAGTAGTAGTACAGTATGGAACGTGATGGACAAGGCTGGAGATGTGCGGCTGTGTAGGGATAGTAGTAGTACAGTATGGAACGTGATGGACAAGGCTGGAGATGTGCGGCTGTGTAGGGATAGTAGTAGTACAGTATGGAATGTGATGGACAAGGCTGGAGATGTGCGGCTGTGTAGGGATAGTAGTAGTACAGTATAGAACGTGATGGACAAGGCTGGAGATGTGCGGCTGTGTAGGGATAGTAGTAGTAGTAGTACAGTATGGAATGTGATGGACAAGGCTGGAGATGTGCGGCTGTGTAGGGATGGTAGTAGTAGTACAGTATGGAATGTGATGGACAAGGCTGGAGATGTGCGGCTGTGTAGGGATAGTAGTAGTAGTAGTACAGTATGGAATGTGATGGACAAGGCTGGAGATGTGCGGCTGTGTAGGGATGGTAGTAGTAGTACAGTATGGAATGTGATGGACAAGGCTGGAGATGTGCGGCTGTGTAGGGATAGTAGTAGTAGTAGTACAGTATGGAATGTGATGGACAAGGCTGGAGATGTGATGTGCGGCTGTGTAGGGATAGTAGTAGTACAGTATGGAACATTATGGACAAGGCTGGAGATGTGCGGCTGTGTAAGGATAGTAGTAGTACAGTATGAAACGTGATGGACAAGGCTGGAGATGTGCGGCTGTGTAGGGATTGTAGTAGTACAGTATGGAACATTATGGACAAGGCTGGAGATGTGCGGCTGTGTAAGGATAGTAGTAGTACAGTATGAAACGTGATGGACAAGGCTGGAGATGTGCGGCTGTGTAAGGATAGTAGTAGTACAGTATGAAACGTGATGGACAAGGCTGGAGATGTGCGGCTGTGTAGGGATAGTGTAGTAGTACAGTATTGAAAATAATGAACAAGGTAGAAGATGTGCGGCTGTGTAGGGATAGTAGTAGTAGTAGTACAGTATGGAACGTGATGGACAAGGCTGGAGATGTGCGGCTGTGTAGGGATAGTAGTAGTACAGTATGAAACGTGATGGACAAGGCTGGAGATGTGCGGCTGTGTAGGGATAGTAGTAGTACAGTATGGAACGTGATGGACAAGGCTGGAGATGTGCGGCTGTGTAGGGATAGTAGTAGTACAGTATGGAATGTGATGAACAAGGCTGGAGATGTGCGGCTGTGTAGGGATAGTAGTAGTACAGTATGGAACATTATGGACAAGGCTGGAGATGTGCGGCTGTGTAGGGATAGTAGTAGTACAGTATGGAACGTGATGGACAAGGTAGAAGATGTGTGTCTGTGTAGGGATAGTATTAGTACAGTATGGAACGTGATGGACAAGGTAGAAGATGTGTGTCTGTGTAGGGATAGTAGTAGTAGTAGTAGTACAGTATGGAACGTGATGGACAAGGCTGGAGATGTGCGGCTGTGTAGGGATAGTGTAGTAGTACAGTATTGAAAATAATGAACAAGGTAGAAGATGTGCGGCTGTGTAGGGATAGTAGTAGTAGTAGTAGTACAGTATGGAACGTGATGGACAAGGCTGGAGATGTGCGGCTGTGTAGGGATAGAAGTAGTACAATATGAAACGTGATGGACAAGGCTGGAGATGTGCGGCTGTGTAGGGATAGTAGTAGTACAGTATGGAACGTGATGGACAAGGCTGGAGATGTGCGGCTGTGTAGGGATAGTGTAGTAGTACAGTATTGAATATAATGAACAAGGTAGAAGATGTGCGGCTGTGTAGGGATAGTGTAGTAGTACAGTATTGAATATAATGAACAAGGTAGAAGATGTGCGGCTGTGTAGGGATAGTATTAATAGTAGCACAGTATGGAACATGATGGTCAAGGCTGGAGATGTGTGACTGTGTAGGACTAGTAGTAGTAGTAGTAGCAGCAGCAGTACAGTATGGAACATGATGGACAAGGTAGGAGATATACGGCTGTATAAGGATAGTAGTAGTAGTACAGTATGTAACATGATGGTCAAGGCTGGAGATGTGCGGCTGTGTAGGGATAGTAGTAGTAGTAGTAGTACAGTATGGAAAATAATGAATAAGGCTGGAGATGTGTGGCTGTGTAGGGCTAATAGTAGTAGCAGCAGCAGTACAGTATGGTTCCAATTTCCATTTTATAGTTGTTAAAGGGGTTATCCAGGGATCGGAAAACAGAGCTAATTTCTTTCAAAAACAGCTCCACGTCTGTCCCCAGGTTGTGTTTGGTATTACAACTTGGCTCCATTAACTTCAATGTAACTTAGCTGCAGAACCACACCCAACTTGGAGACAGAATGGGAGCGGTTTTTGAAAGAAATTTGCCTTTTTTTTTTCTATTTCTGGATAACCCCTTAAATATGTTAAACAAGGCAGGAGATGTGCGGCTGTGTAGAGATAGTAGTAGTAGTAGCAGCAGCAGTAGCAGCAGTACAGTATGAACATGATGGACAAGGTAGGAGATGTGCGGTTGTATAGGGATAGTAGTAATAGTACAGTATGAAAATGATGGATTAGTTAGGAGATGTGCGGCTGTATAAGGAAAGTAGTAATAGTACAGTATGAAAATGAGGGATAAGGTAGGAGATGTACCACTGTATAAGGAAAGTAGTAATAGTACAGTATGAAACATGATGGACAATGCAGGAGATGTGCGGCTGTGTAGGGCTAGTAGTAATAGTAGTATTGGTAGTAGTAGTAGCAGAAGCCAGGGGCAAAGAAACCCCCACTAATCTCGGGGGGGGGGGGGGGGGGGGGGGATTGGCAGCATTTAACTGAGCATTACAATGTGAGTGCAGAGCCCCAAAAAGGTATGGTCCAAATATGGAGGGGACAAGAGGGGCATTTCATTACAGGTACCACCGGGGAGCAGGGAATTCAGGAGACAGCGATTCAGGGAGGACTGTGGGAGGCAGGCTGTGTGTGAGAGGTCAGGGCGGGGGGCTCCCTACAGAGGGGTCTGAAGCACTCTGTATCTTCCCCTAATTCAGCTGCACATCTTTCTATATTCTTGGCGTGCTGTGATGGCGTCTCCCTGTATAGACAGTAATGGGAGAAGGTATCAGAAGCCCAGCAACTGCCAGATGCAGAGCAAGAGCCGCATCCGAGGTTCCGCCTCATGGTCACAGCGCTGGAGCCGCTGTCATGGTCGGAGGATTGCCGGCTGTCAGTGTGCACCAGCAATAACGTGTCTGCCCTGAAGCAGGTTTGAGAGACATCTACAGCAGCAGCTCCTAGCTTTCCCTGCCTCGCACCAGTGTGCCCATCCCACTATATGGTCTACATGGTTCGGGCTGCACCACATGGTACACATAGGAGATAATAATTGATTGTAACAGATACAGTACAATCAATTATTATGATTTAACCCAGAATTAGTACAGGATAAGTAATATAATGTATATACATAGTATATTCTCCTCCAGCAGAATAGTGAGTGCAGCTCTGGAGTAGGCTTGTAGTAGCGCAAGCATCAGTGGCAGTACAATATAGAACAATGGGGATGGGTATCTGTATAGGGCTAGTACTAGCAGCCATCATTTTAAGAAATTCATCTCAAACAAATCTCAAATATTCTGAATTCACAGAATTGCCGATTTGCCGAATTGTGAGGTAATTTGGAACAAATTTGATTTGTGCCCAACACAAATAGCCTTTGTTATCACACACAGCAACATTCATAATGCTATGTTTATCAGAAACAGTAAACAAAGAATTTAGTAGACAAATTCTTATTGTCAGGGTCCGGACTGGTATTCGGGGAGGACACGTGAGTGGATCCTCTGTGTCAGTGAGGCGATGGCGTGGGCCGTACCAGGGGAACGGAATCTAAGAGGTTACTGGTTTTCACCAGAGCCCGCCGCAAAGCGGGATGGACTTGCAGCGGCAGGTAACCCCCAGGTCGTTCCACCCGATAGCAACTCAACCTCACTGACAGCTGAGTCAGGCGCGGTACACAAGGACAAGGCAAAGCGAGGTCAGACGTAGCAGAAGGTCAAGGCAGGCAGCAAGGTTCGTAGTCAGGGGCAATAGCAAGGCTCTGGATACACAGGCTAGGGATACACACAAAACGCTTTCTCAGGGCACTAGGGCAACAAGATCCGGCGAGGACAGGAAGGGGAAGTGGGTTTATGTAGTGTTTGGAGGTAATTACAGTGATTGGGCCAGGCACCAATTAGTGGTGCACTGGCCCTTAAAATTTCATAGAGCCGGCGCATGCGCGCGCCCTAGAGAGCGGGGCCGCGCGCACCGGGACGGAGCCGAAGGAGGACGGGGCAGGTGAGAGGTTCGGGATGCGACCCGACGGGGACACCAGAGCAGCGCTCCCGGACAGCGGGACTGCCCGGGGCGCTGCAGGCAGAAGGACGCCGCGAGCTCTCCGGAGGGGACAGGGACCCGGAGTGCTCGGCATTACACTTATGCTGAGCCATTTCAATTCGATCAAGCATATCCTCGTGAATGAACACTGCAGCCTACTAATATATGTCATAGAACTATTATTATTATTATTATTTACAAGTTGGGTGGCTGTACCTTTTGTTTTTTTGATTTTGTAAAAGTTATATTGTCAACTAGGAAGAAATTATTTTGTTGATAACGGACACAGACTTACGTAGGACTGACACATATGGGAATTGTGGTAGATTAGCCAGTAAGACAGTCCAGTGATACACCCATTCTCAGAAGTAAGCTGTTTCATGCTTTAAATATTTTTTGGGGAATGTATTGTCCACAATATCACTTCCCCACAGTAAACACAGTGCTCGCAGTGTAATAGCTTTCACATGTTTTACATTCGGCCAAAACTCCCTTTTTTTGTTTGGCGTAATATACAAACAATGTAGTTCATTCCCAGATTTAGAAATAATACCCTTCTCTTCAGAGATCTAACATTTTTCTAGTTTCAAGTGGTAGATGGAACCTGGTGTGTTCCAAATCTGTAATCTATTATCTATTTCTAGTCCATACTCCTTTGATAAATGTGATATTCTTATATCGAAGTTAAGATTTCTTCAACGTAACTACTCTTTAGGTATCCTCTTTAAAGGGGTACTCCACCCCTAGACATGTCATATTGCTGGGGTCCCGCCACTAGGGACCCCCTGCAATCTTCCTGTTGCACCCAGCGCTCGTTTATAGCCTCGGGTGCAGCGCCGGAGGCTCGGGACATCATGGCCGTGCCCCGCTTGTGATGTCACGGGCACACCCCTCAATGCAAGTCTGTGCGAGGGGGCGTGATGGATGTCACGCCCCCTCCCATAGACTTGCATTGAGGGGGCATGGCCGTGACATCATGAGCGGGGTGTAACCGTGACATCATGAGCCTCCACCCTGCATCGCCAGTCATCCGGCATGGAGCAAAGTTCACTCCGTGCATCGGATGTCTAGGAGGCTGCAGCCGAGACTGCGGGGGTCCCCAGTGGCGGACCTAATGATACCTGTAAAAATTTCACTCAGTTTGAACACATTTGTGCCCTTCTATTATTAGACATTCTTTTGTATGGAAATTGGGTAATAGGCCTCAATGTCCACTGTGAATCAGTGGACTGGGGTTCTTATGGCAACTATAGAATCAGCAGCATATAAAGTCCTTACTGGATGGTACCTAATTTCATACCGTTCCAGGGTATAGTACTACCTTATATGTGGTTAAGCAAACACATGTGACATGTTCTTCATATGGTGGATATGACAAAGAGTTCTTCATTTTGGGGTTCCAGCTTTTCATCTTATTCCTCCTGAATATATTCCTCCAGAGGGTCATGGTTAGCATTGGACCAAAAACACCCAAACCTAAAGCCTGCTTAATGTAAACATTTAACTCATGTATTGATAACAGCCAACACTCAAGCATGGGATCACCTATATTGGAAGAAAAATAAGCATAGATGCTACACGTTCAAAGTACTTTGAACCAGAATATTACCCCCTAGGTTAAATGCACTGTACATATATAGGAATACTGGCATTGCACATTCTGCAGTACAGATACAATGCAGTAAAGGTGCAAGTAAAAAAACAAAAAAACACAAAAAAACTAATACCAAAGTAGTCAACTAGTGACTATATGTGTGTTGCTGACATATACAGCTACTGTAGCAATGGACTGTGATGTGAATTCAGCCTTGGAAAATAATATACTTCACCATACGCAACAACAAATCATTTAAAACATGAATTTTTTATTTTATTTTAACCAGCAGAATTAAGTAAATACCATACAATGAATACTGAAAAAAAGAAGAAAAAAGATGATTACAGGATTGCTGTTTTTTTTTTTATTTTTTATGAATCCCTCTACTAAAATTTTTATTTTAGAATTTTTTATGAAAAATTAGGCTCTTTACTATTTAATGTACTACTTGGTTATGCTCTACTTTTTTTTCCCTTAAAAACCATAAAATATTTGAAATATTTACGCTAAAAGTTTAAAAGATTCTTTCAGAAATGCACATGTGGAAAACATTCATGAATTTTGGCCATGGTCTGGGAATAAACAATAAAAATATAGTTTTCTCATGTTTAGGATCAGACAATGAAATTCTTTAAAATTTGATGCTTCCAAAAAAAAAAAAAAAAAAAAAAAATTTAATTAACCCCTTCAGGACCAAGCCCATTTTGGCCTTAAGGACCGGAGCGTTTTTTGCACATCTGACCCCTGTCACTTTAAACATTAATAACTCTGGGATGCTTTTAGTTATCATTCTGATTCCGAGATTGTTTTTTCGTGACATATTCTACTTTAACATAGTATTTTTGTCGATACTTGCATCCTTTCTTGGTGAAAAATCCGTAAATTTGATGAAAAATTTGAAAATGTTGCATTTTTCAAACTTTGAAGCTTTCTGCTTGTAAGGAAAATGGATATTACGAATACATTTTTTTTGGTTCACATATACAATATGTCTACTTTATGTTTGCATCATAAAATTGATGAGTTTTTACTTTTGGAAGACACCAGAGGGCTTCAACGGTCAGCAGCAATTTTCCGATTTTTCACAAAATTTTCAAACTCGCTATTTTTCAGGGACCAGTTCAGGTTTGAAGTGGATTTGAAGGGTCTTCATATTAGAAATACCCCATAAATGACCCCATTATAAAAACTACACCCCCCAAAGTATTCAAAATGACATTCAGTCAGCGTTTTAACCCTTTAGGTGTTTCACACGAATAGCAGCAAAGTGAAGGAGAAAATTCACAATCTTAATTTTTTACACTCACATGTTCTTGTAGACCCAATTTTTGGATTTTACAAGGGGTAAAAGGAGAAAATTTTTACTTATATTTGTAGCCCAATTTATCTCGAGTAAGCACATACCTCATATGTCTATGTAAAGTGTTCGGCGGGCGCAGTAGAGGGCTCAGAAGCGAAGGAGCGACAAGGGGATTTTGGAGAGTACGTTTTTCTGAAATGGTTTTTGGGGGGCATGTTGCATTTAGGAAGCCCTTATGGCAAAAAAACTAGACCCCTCGGGGAAGGGGGTCTGCTGTGCTGGGGGAGAGAATCCTGGAAGGGGTGGCTGAGTATTTAAACTAGGTGAGTGGGGGGAGGATAATAAAGCAAAGAAAGCAGACAGTGGGATGGATAGGTTAGAGAGGGGTCAGGACATAATGGCGGGTGGAGAGGAGTCCTGTGGGGGGAGGTTAAGAACAGTGGATAAGGAGATTCATGCGTTACAAACCAGCTGTAAAAATAAATGTAGCCCGAAAAATTGTAATCCCAATAATTCAAAAAATTCCATTAGCCCCAATAACTCAATAACTACAATAAGCCCCATTAACTCAAAAAATACCATTAGCCCCAATAACTTAAATAACAACGTTAGACGCAATAACGCAAAAAATCCCATTAGCCCCAATAACTTAAATAATAACGTTAGACCCAATAACTCAAAAAATCCCATTAGCCCCAATAACTTAAATAGTACAATTAGCCCTTATAACTCAAAAAATGACATTAACCCCAATAACTCTGAAAATCCCATTAGTGAGACTATATGTGTAAAACTTAATGGAAATGTAAAGTGTATGTTCACAAATGCCAGAAGCCTAGCAAATAAAATGGGGGAGCTTGAGGCCTTGATACTGGAGGAACATATTGATATAGTTGGGGTCACTGAGACATGGCTGGACTCCTCGCATGACTGGGCTGTTAATCTGCAGGGGTTTACATTGTTTCGCAAGGATAGAATGAACAGAAAAGGTGGTGGAGTCTGTCTGTATGTAAGAAGTGGTATGAAAGTCAATGTGAACGATGCCATAGTGTGTGATGATTCTGAGGAGGTGGAATCACTGTGGGTAGAATTACAAAAGGAGGGAAATACTGAAAAAATAATATTTGGTGTAATTTACAGACCCCCTAATATCACTGAAGAGATAGAAGGTCGGCTGTATAAACAAATAGAGAGGGCCGCCCGGGCAGGTACAGTGGTAATAATGGGAGATTTTAACTATCCAGATATAGATTGGGGCCGGGGGTTGGCTAAAACTACAAAGGGGAGAAAATTCCTAAATTTATTGCAGGATAATTTTATGGGCCAGTTTGTGGAGGACCCAACAAGAAGTGATGCCTTGTTGGATCTGATCATTTCCAACAAAGCAGAGCTGGTTGGTAATGTAACTGTGCGGGAAAACCTTGGTAATAGCGACCACAATATAGTTACTTTTGACTTAAAATGTAGAAAACAAAGACAGACGGGGAAAGCAAAAACATATAACTTTAAAAAGGCAAATTTCCCTGGGCTGAGGGCTGCACTACAGGACATAGACTGGGGGGAGGTGTTCTCAAATACTGATACAGAAGGTAAATGGGACATCTTTAAATCAACTCTAAATAACTATACAGCTAAATATATACCAAAGGGGAACAAATATAAACGATTAAAACTAAATCCTACATGGCTGACAAATGAGGTTAAAAGAGCAATAAACAACAAAAAAATAGCCTTCAAAAAATACAAATCTGATGGGTCAGCTATAACATTTAAACAGTACAAGGAGCTTAATAAAATCTGTAAAAATGTAATAAAAACAGCAAAAATTCAAAATGAGAGACAGGTGGCCGAAGAAAGCAAAACTAATCCTAAATATTTTTTTAGATATATAAATACAAAAAAACCAAGGACAGAGCATGTAGGACCCCTTAATAATGATAATGGGAGGTTGTCACGGGCGATCAAGAGAAGGCGGAGCTACTGAATGGGTTCTTTAGTTCTGTATATACTATGGAAGAAGGAGCTGACATTGGTCAGGTCAGTGCTGGTAACACATCATATAATGTATTGAACTGGCTTAATGTAGAGATGGTACAAGGTAAGTTAAGTAAAGTAAATGTAAGCAAATCTCCAGGGCCGGATGGACTACACCCAAGAGTTCTTAGAGAGGTAAGTTCAGTAATATCTGTACCCTTGTTCATGATATTTAGAGATTCTCTGGTGTCTGGTATTGTGCCAAGGGACTGGCGCAAGGCTAATGTGGTACCAATCTTCAAGAAGGGCTCTAGGTCTTCGCCAGGCAATTATAGACCGGTAAGTCTAACGTGCATTGTGGGTAAATTGTTTGAAGGACTTATAAGGGATTACATACAGGAATACATAGGGGATAATAGTATTATAAGTGATAGCCAGCATGGGTTTACTAAGGATAGAAGTTGTCAAACCAATCTAATTTGCTTTTATGAAGAGGTGAGTAGAAGCCTTGACAGAGGAATGGCTGTGGATATAGTGTTTCTGGATTTTGCCAAAGCATTTGATACTGTCCCTCACAGACATCTGACAGGTAAGTTAAGGTCCTTGGGCTTGGAAACTTTAGTTTGTAACTGGATTGAACACTGGCTCATGGATCGTACCCAGAGAGTGGTGGTCAATGATTCGTACTCTGATTGGTCCCCGGTTATTAGTGGTGTACCCCAAGGTTCAGTACTGGGCCCGCTGCTGTTTAATTTATTTATCAATGATATAGAGGATGGTATTAACAGCTCTGTTTCTATCTTTGCAGATGACACCAAGCTTTGTAGCACAGTACAGTCTATAGAGGATGTGCATAAGTTACAAGATGACTTGGATAGACTAAGTGTCTGGGCATCCACTTGGCAAATGAGGTTCAATGTGGATAAATGTAAAGTTATGCATCTGGGTACTAATAACATGCATGCATCGTATGTCTTAGGGGGGATTAAACTGGCAGAGTCACTGGTAGAGAAGGATCTGGGTGTACTTGTAGATCACAGACTACAAAATAGCATGCAATGTCAGGCTGCTGCTTCCAAAGCCGGCAGGATATTGTCATGTATAAAAAGAGGCATGGACTCGAGGGGCAGGGACATAATACTCCCCCTTTATAAAGCATTGGTACGGCCTCACCTGGAATATGCTGTTCAGTTTTGGTCGCCTGTTCATAAAAGGGACACTGCGGAGTTGGAAAGGGTGCAGAGACGCGCGACTAAACTAATATGGGGCATGGAACATCTTAGCTATGAGGAGCGATTAAAGGAGTTACAATTGTTTAGTCTTGAGAAGAGACGTTTAAGGGGGGATATGATAAACGTATATAAGTATATAAATGGCCCATACAAAAAATATGGAGAAAAACTGTTCCAGGTTAAACCCCCCCAAAGGACGAGGGGGCACTCCCTCCGTCTGGAGAAGAAAAGGTTTAGTCTAAAGGGGCGGCACGCCTTCTTTACCGTGAGGACTGTGAATTTATGGAACGGTCTACCTCAGGAACTGGTCACAGCAGGAACAATTAACAGCTTTAAAGCAGGGTTAGATACATTCCTGGAACAAAATAACATTAATGCTTATGCAGAATTATAAAACTACATCCCTTTCCCTTATCCCCTTACATCCTTCCCTTCAATCCCCTGGTTGGACTTGATGGACGTATGTCTTTTTTCAACCATACTAACTATGTAACTATGTAATGTAACAAGGGATAAAGTGAGCCTTTATACCCCACAGATGTTTCACGGCTTTTGCAAATGTAAAAAAAAAAAAAATGTTACCTAAAATGCTTGTTTTCCCAAAAATTTTACATTTTTAAGAAGGGTAATAGCAGAAATTACCCCTAAAAATTTGAAGCCCAATTTCTCCCGATTCAGAAAACACCCCATATGGGGGTGAAAAGTGCTCTGCTGGCGCACTACAGGTCTCGGAAGAGAAGGAGTCACATTTGGCTTTTTGAAAGCAAATTTTCTCTGGGGGCATGCTGCATTTAGGAAGCCCCTATGGGGCCAGGACAGCAAAAAAACCCCACATGGCATACCATTTTGGAAACTAGACCCCTCGGGGAACGTAACAAGGGGTTAAGTGAACCTTTATACCCCACAGGTGTTTCACGACTTTTGCATATGTAAAAAAAAAAAAAATTTTTTTTACCTAAAATGTTTGTTTTCACAAAAATTTAACATTTTTAAAAATTTGTAACACAATTTCTCCCGAGTACGGCGATACCCCATATGTGACCCTTAACTGTTGCCTTGAAATACGACAGGGCTCCAAAGTGAGAGCGCCATGTGCATTTGAGGCCTAAATTAGGGACTTGCATAGGGGTGGACATAGGGGAATTCTACGCCAGTGATTCCCAAACAGGGTGCCTCCAGCTGTTGCAAAACTCCCAGCATGCCTGGACAGTCAACGGCTGTCCGGCAATACTGGGAGTTGTTGTTTTGCAACAGCTGGAGGCTCCGTTTTGGAAACAGTGGCGTACCAGACGCTTTCATTTTTATTGGGGAGGGGAGGGGGCTGTGTAGGGGTAGGTGTATATGTAGTGTTTTTTACTTTTTATTTAATTTTTTGTTAGTGTAGTGTTTTTAGGGTACAGTGGCACGGGCGGGGGTTCACAGTAGTTTCTCGCTGGCAATTTGAGCTGCGGCAGAAAATTTGCCGCAGCTCAAACTTGCAGCCAGATCCTTACTGTAAACCTCCGCCCATGTGAGTGTACCCTGTACATTCACATTGGGGGGGGGGGGGGGGGGCGGGGACATACAGCTGTTGCAAAACTACAACTCCCAGTATGCGCTGACAGACTGTACATGCTGAGAGTTTTAGTTTTGCAACAGCTGTAGGCACACTGGTTATGTATCACTGAGTTTGTGACCTAACTCGGTGTTTCACAACCAGTGTGCCTCCAGCTGTTGCAAAACTACAACTCCCAGCATGTACGGTGCATGGTGTGCATTGACTGCTGAGAGTTGGAGTTTGCAACAGCTGGAGGCACACCGGTCGTGAAACACTGAGTTAGGTAAAAAAAAAAAAACTCTAAGTTTCACAACCAGTGTGCCTTCAGCTGTTGCAAAACTACAACTCTCAGCAGTCACCGACAGCCAACGGGCATGCTGGGAGTTGTAGTTATGCAACCAGCAGATGCACCACTACAACTCCCAGCATGCACTTTAGCTGTTTGTGCAAGCTGGGAGTTGTAGTTACATAACAGCTGAAGGTACACTTTTCCATAGAAAAAATGTGCCTCCAGCTGTTGCAAAACCATAAGTCCCAGCATGCCCATAAGGGAATGCTGGGAGTTGTGGTGGTCTGCCTCCTGCTGTTGCATAACTACAGCTCCCAGCATGCCCTTTTTGCATGCTGGGAGCTGTTGCTAAGCAACAGCAGGAGGCTGTCACTCACCTCCAACGATCCACGCCGCGCAGGTCAGTCCCTCGTCGTCGCCGCTGCTCCTGGGGCCCCGATCCCAACATTGACCCCGGGGATCGGGGTTCCCAGCACCCGGGGTGCACGTCCCGCACCCGCTCACGTCCTCCGGAACAGGGACGGAGCGGGTTGCGGGAGTGACACCCGCAGCAGGCGCCCTGATTGGTCGGCCGACGAATCAGGGCGATCGTGAGGTGGCACCAGTGCCACCTCACTCCTGCAGGCTCTGGCTGTTCGGGGCCGTCTCTGACAGCCCCGATCAGCCAGTAATTCCGGGTCACCGGTTCACTGGAGACCCGATTGACCCGGAATCGCCGCAGATCGCTGGACTGAATTGTCCAGCGATCTGCGGCCATCGCCGACATGGGGGGGGCATAATGACCCCCCTGGGCGATATGCCGGGATGCCTGCTGAACGATTTCAGCAGGCATCCGGCTCCGGTCCCCAACCGGCTAGCGGTGGGGACCGGAATTCCCACGGGCATATGGATACGCCCTCGGTCCTTAAGGACTCGGAATGCAGGGCTGTAATATAATGTAATATGACATTGTAAATATTTTACCTGCATCTCCTGAAGTTCGAGTCTTGTGGGGATCTAAGGCTATGTCAGAATTTCCGCACAGATTTCCGCATGGAAATCCACATGGAAATTCTGCATGTGTTTACAGCCTTAGAAACTTAATTGAGGGACATTTCTGAAAGCATTTAGTAGTTTTTTTTTTTTTTTTTGCATAAAATTGTCACAAAAAAGTTGCATCGCAAATTGATTTTTGACTTGCAGTGGTCAGAGATTTATCAAGGGCTAAAGTCGCAAAAAAGTCACATCGCATGAATAAAACCTACCAAATTTACTCCAGCTCAGACATGGAGCAGAAAAAGCCACTACCAAAGCAAAAAAAAAAAAAAAAAAAATATATATATATATATATATATATATAAATGCTTATGTGCCACAAATTAATCAACAGTCTGCAACCAGTTGATAAATAAGTCACACGTAAGCAAAAAAAATTGTAAGAAAGAAATAACTAAAAAAAGGAATACATAAGCAAACATTGATAAATGTCCCGCATTGAGATTCCGCAGTCCAGTTCCCACTGCAGAATTCCCGCATCGGTCTTTCAGCTGCAAAAAATTCTGCATTCGGCATTCTGCAAAAAGAAACTTCTTGTCCTAAATTTTTGCATAATTCGAAATGGGGAATTGAATTGGGCTATTTTTTCCCTACAAAATGCGCTTTTTATGCAAATTTCATGTGGGATATGCGCAGATTCTGAACAAAACCTAACAAAAGCAATGAAAGAAAAACACTATTTTCCGTGCACGGAGGAGCACCAAGGTGTGAACATAGCCTAAAGGCCCTTTTACACACACCAATTTTGGCAGGACCAGCCAACTTCTATCTAATGTGTATAGGGGCCTCTCGTCTTTGCCACAACATATAAAGAGGCAGACCCTGGCCAGACTGATAGGGAAACTGCATGGAAACTAATTTATTGAAACATTCACAGTGCTGAAATAAGATGTTTGTCACGATGCCGGCTGGCAGGTAGTGGATCCTCTGTGCCAGAGAGGGATTGGCGTGGACCGTGCTAGTGGATCGGTTCTAAGTCACTACTGGTTTTCACCAGAGCCCACCGCAAAGCGGGATGGTCTTGCTGCGGCGGTAGTGACCAGGTCGTATCCACTAGCAACGGCTCAACCTCTCTGACTGCTGAAGATAGGCGCGGTACAAGGGAGTAGACAGAAGCAAGGTCGGACGTAGCAGAAGGTCGGGGCAGGCAGCAAGGATCGTAGTCGGGGGCAACGGCAGGAGGTCTGGAACACAGGCTAGGAACACACAAGGAAACGCTTTCACTGGCACAATGGCAACAAGATCCGGCGAGGGAGTGAAGGGGAAGTGAGGTATAAATAGGGAGTGCACAGGTGAACACACTAATTGGAACCACTGCGCCAATCAGCGGCGCAGTGGCCCTTTAAATCGCAGAGACCCGGCGCGCGCGCGCCCTAGGGAGCGGGGCCGTGCGCGCCGGGACAGGACAGACGGAGAGCGAGTCAGGTACGGGAGCCGGGATGCGCATCGCGAGCGGGCGCTACCCGCATCGCGAATCGCATCCCGGCTGGAGACGGTATCGCAGCGCACCGGGTCAGTGGAGCTGCCCGGAGCGCTGCGGTAGCGAGAGAGAAGCGAGCGCTCCGGGGAGGAGCGGGGACCCGGAGCGCTCGGCGTAACAATGTTCACATATTAATACTATAAAAATAATTGTTATATGAGCAGAAATCTGGTATAACCCACACGTGTTCAAATGTCTAAGGGAACGGAATTAAGCGCTGAGAACACAAACAGCAGTGTGAATGGGTTTCCGCGAGACCCGTTCACACTGCGGAACTTCAGCGGCGGACAATTTCGCCTCTGAAATTGTTCAGCGCAAAGAAAGAACATGTTCATTCTTTGCGCGGAAGTCCGCGAACACTGCATAGCTGTCAATGGTGATGGTGCAGTGCCGCGCGGTCCTACCGCCGAAGTATTTTGGCGTGGCCGCCAGAATGGAATTCCGTTCACAATCTATAGTGTGAACATACCCTTATATTTCTGCAAATCCCCATAGTTTATGCCTTTGTAGAATAGCCCATAGACCCATAACAACTCTTCTTCATTTAGTAAATGTATTTACCTTCACTAGGTACTCTAGAAATACCATTTTGAGATGATGAAACAAAGAGGTAGTACAAACTATATAAAACTTCTAATAATAAAACTCCACAGAACCTTAAATAAAACACAACGCACATATTTGTCATGCACTATACGGTAATATGTCTTCTATCCATTGCTCAGTGATGTGGAAATCCCCAAAGAGTCCTAAATGTAGATCTAATCAGGAATCATAATGATGTGTAATTGGAAAGGGCATCGTGCAGACGTAAAAACATCAGAAACATAAGACGATCATCTCTTTAAAGTAAATCATCACATTGAAAATGTAGTAGATAAATTGATGATGTCTTAAGAAATATTAGGAAATTTTTTTTTAGAACAAATCTAACCAATTTTTTACTGACTAAAAAATCTCCAATTTTACTGTGTTAGTGAACATTGCCAAAGGGGACCCCAGCATGCAGCTAAGATGGAACCAGTCATCCACAACAGAGCTCAGCCCCCTCCCCCCCCCCCCCCCCAACAATCTGTTAAAACAGCTCAGCAAGATGGCTACTATAATAATCTACAAAAAGATGAAATTAAAAAACAACAACAACAACAAAAAAATCATATCCTGTAAAAAATAATGCTTCCATATATTTCTTAGGTTAAGTTTCTCATTTTTTGGGGGTGAAAAACGCAGAGAAACATCTGTCGCATTGCGTTTTTTCGGCCAAAAAAGGCTGCACCCAGATGTTAGTTGTAAATCAATGAGACATTGCAAAATTCTTTTTCCACTTGGCGTTTTTCATTTTGGCATTTTTTAAAAATCCTTTTGGCTTTTGTTCTCTCTTTTTTGGTGTTTTTCAGCTCCTTGGCGGTTTTCCAAAGTCGCAGGGTTGAGCCACTGGCGTCTTTTTTTTTTGTCAAAATTGTGGCGTTTTTCTCCCATAGAAGTCTATGGGAGTGAAAAAAGTTAAAAACGCCATGTATGTTTTGCATTTGCACGTGTGAAAAAAAAGGGGCTGTTCCCAGGAAGAGGAACAGCAGCCATTTTCTCTGGAGTCAGCCAAAAAGTTTTAAAAAATCCAACTTGGAAAGGCTGGAAAAACTGCCAAGGTGCCAAATATGCAATTTCCACACAAATGAAAAAATGCCAGAAAAAACGCCAGACACAGGAAACTGCACTGATGTTTTTTCAGGCATTTTTTCTTATGTTTTTTTTTCTAACTCAGCCTTAGTAGGTCAGCTTTACATGTCTCTTTATGTGTCTAGCTTCTGTATTTGGCTCACATTCCTCTCTTCTGCTGCTCACTCATTCTGACATCTACTGTTCAGGAAGGGGTATGTCTAATGCAAGCGCTGAGCCTGCCCTCACTTACCATGCATTCACTTCCTCCCTGAGTCCCCTGTGCTCTTCTGGGTCTCTCTATCCAATCACTGCAGACTGATTTATAACCCCCTCCTCTCTGTTTTCAGACAGGAGTCTGATAGGACAGAAGTGAGCAGAAGTGAGTTCTAGTCCCGTCCTCACTTACTAGACTCTGTCCTAGCCTGTGCTTCAGCTGGGACAAAGATGATGCTGTAGCCGGGCAGGATTATGTTCTGGATGGTATGGAGACCCCTTAGTGGTCATTTTTTTTTATACAAGCCATGATTTCCATAAAAAGAAGATAAAACGTTTTTATGAAGTATAATAGAAAGGTTAATGTTATGCCAAGATTTACGACATATGAATTTTTTTTTTTTATTCTGACAGTGCTCATTTAAGTCTTAGAAAAAGAAATGCCCAAATGAAACAATATTCATACTAATATATTGAAAGCAAGTATACATTTCCCACCCCCAGCCCTTTTAAAGATCTATGTCTGGTAGAAGCAGTCTGGATGGTTATGAAACTACATATGCAACAGATTATGATAAATATCATCTAAAATGAATCACAGATTTTTGGGAATTTTAAATAAACATCTTGCAGATGTCCCATAAGCAAAGTAGAGATGACACTGAAACGATGGAAGCGTAATCGCTCAGGAGCCCTTAAATATGGGGCCAGACATGTTCAATGACGTATCTGCCTTTTCGGTATGTAGGAGCTTGTTGAGTTTTTCCATACGACAGGCGTGCCATACTTAATTCATTATATGGGAGCTATGATGGGGATGGGCCTGGAGCCAAAATCTAGCAATAACACAGCTTGTTACAAGAACAATCTGAGCAGCAGTGATATCCTAAACAGAGCTGGGATTGTGGGAATAATAGCAATATGACCGTTCTGGAGTCAGGCCTCTGTATCTCTGCTTTTAATCACTTATTTTTGAAGGTTGTGATTACGATGACTTGGATGCATGGGAAATGGCTGATCGGGGTTAGGCAGATCAATACATCATGCTGTCAACTGTGTATGCAACTTCTGCTTGGACATATTGGGGGAGATTCTTTAAGACTTGCGCAGAGGAAAAGTCGACCAATTACCCATAGCAACCAATAAGATGATGTTTTTTATTATTTTTGAAAAAAGGCCTCTGAAAAATAAAAGAAGCGATCTGATTGGTTGCTATGGGCAACTGGTCAACTTTTCCTCACCACAGGTCTTAGCAAATCTCCCCCATTGGCCCTCATTTACTAAGCTCTACAGGTAATGTTGTTATTTATTAAGTTTTTTTGGGCACACGCTGTTTGTGACATGTCTGTGCCATCGTGCACCAGCATGCAACATAATGCGCCCGAAAAACCCACAAAACCAACCAAAATAAAATAAAACCCATCAAAAGGGTTTGGCAACAAATTTGCATAAGAATCCTACATATTTTTTTAAGGTTTTCGACTAAAAACCCCAGAGCATTCTGTGATAAAAATGTCTGACCAAAACAAGATGGTCTAAAAATAACCCTACAAAATTATCCAATCCCTTCACCTCTGACCCTTGGGAATTTTTGTTGTTTTTTTTCTAAGGCTGAAATTCCACTTGGTTTTTTTGGGGGGAAAACGCCAAGAAAAATGTGTTTATGGCATTTTTTAATTCTTTTTGGCATTTTTCAGCTCCTTAGCGGTTTTGCAAAATCGTAGCATGTTGAGCTTATGGCATTTTTTTTCCCCTGAAATTGTGGCGTTTTTCTCCCATAGAAGTCTAGAAGAAAAACGCCATGTGGGTTTTAACTTTGGCATTTTTTATTCGCTTTTGGACTTTAGCGATCCAAAAAAGTGATGGAGATACCTTTTTATTAAAATTTCGTAGGGTACCATTAAAAAAAATTCTAAAAAATACAGTTGTGAAAGAAAAAATTGTATTTAACGAAATTTATATTTTTTATAACAAAATTTTTATAAATTTTTAAACAGGGATCAATTTATGTGTGCGGGTAGGGCACTAAAAATATAGCCGACAACAATAAAAATGTAGTGTATGTATGTTTTTCACTTTTTATTCTTTATTTTTTAGGTGGTACTACTACTCCCAGCATGGAACACACTATTCCATGATGGGAGTAGTAGTACCCATACTAATTGACAGATCACCCGGGTCCGTTGCGATCCTCCTGTATAATGTATAAATGCGGCCGGCCGCTCTTCTATGGTCCCCTGCACTGTCATATATATACACCTATTCATATTTCCCGCAGAGAGCTGTGATTGGCCAGATGGTTTCAGCCAATCACAACTCTCTATGGAAAATATGAATAGGTGTATATATACGACAGTGCAGGGGACCATAGTAGAGCGGCCGCCCTCATCTATACATTATACAGGAGGATCGCAACGGGTGTCAGGAGTGACATCCGCTGTGATCTTTCCTTTGCTGCAGATACTACAGCTCCCAGCAGGGAGCAGAGTGTGCTCCATGATGGGAGTAGTAGTACCTGCAGTTAAGGACAGATCACAGCAGGTATCACTCCAGACATCTGCTGTGATCGTCCTATCTATTGCAGTGATGTGGAGCGGCTTTCTCCTGCGCTCCGCATCTCTGCTCCGTACTCCGGCCAGTGATGTGAATAGAACATCGCAAATTCATATTTCCCTCTGAGAGCTGTGATTGGCTGCAACCATCTGGCCAATCCCCACTCTGGGTGGAAAATATGAATGAGTGATGTTCTATTCATATCACTGGCCGGAGTACAGAGCAGAGATGCGAGTGCTGTATAGAGCCGCTCCGCATCTCTGCTATATTATGGACCATCGCATCGGGCGATATGTCTATTAGTACAGGTACTACTACTTCCATCATGGAACAGTCTGTTCCATGCTGGGAGTAGTAGTACTACCTAAAAAGTGTTAAAAAAAAATAGAGAAAAAAAAGTGAAACATACAAATTAATTAAAAGTTCATTATAAAAAATAAAAATTTCCTTAAATAAATTTTTTCCTATCCCTACTGCATTCTTTTTTCTTTTATGGTGCCCAACACATTTAGAAAAAAAAAAAAGCCAAAGGGGCCAAAAATGCAATTTCAACTCAAATGCAAAAACGCCAGAAAAAAACGTCAGATGCAGGAAATTGCACTGGCGTCTTTCTCTGGCGTTTTTACTGGCGTTGTTTTCAGTGAACAAAACGCTGGAAAAAAACCCAAATGGAATTCCACTTGTTTTTTTTTCTGGCAGTTTTTGGATATCTGCCACTGCAGTTTTTGAGTAAAAGCCAGAAGTATATTCAAAAGGAATAGGACATATAAAGGAAAGACTTCTCCTCCCTTATGGATCCACTTCTGACTTTGGCTAAAAAACTGCACTAACAGTATTCCAAAAACTGCAAGAGAAAAAACCAAATGGAAACTTAGCCTAAGGCTGGTTTCACACAGAATCCACAGTCGGAGATTCCAAGTGCGGCCAGTGGCGATTGATTCAGGACCGTGCAGACATTGCCGTCCTGATAGAAGGCAACGTCTGCAGTGCAGATTCCGCCACAACATTGAGCAAGTTCAATGTTCTTGAGCAATTTTTAGATTGGAGTTTTCAGAGGGAAACGCTGCCTAGAAATTTCCTCAGTGTGAATGGGTTAACGGAAGACCCATTCACTTGCATTTTACCCTCAGGCAACCGAAATTCAGAAGCGTAATTCCAGCCAAAAATTCCGTAGTGTGAACCCGGCCTAAGTGATTTTGCTTAGTACTAGGTTCCCTAGTTAAAACGTGTGTACAATTACTCATTAAGGGCAGGGGTACAATCACAGAGAGACTACAGGGCGAACTCCCGGCTACGGCCGGTTACCCCTGTGTGTCCACTCGGAGTGGCGGATTTCCTACTGTAGAAATCCACCGCTAAGAGCAGACACACAGAGCTAACTGGCCACAACCGGGTGCTCACTCTACAATCCCTCTGTGACTGCGGTCGGCACATCTGCAGCGTAAAATACAGTGCGGATGCGCCTCGTATGACCCTGCACCAAGAAGGCAACTTAGAATAATTTTTTTCCTGTGTTCGTGCATCAAAAAAACCAGCACGTGCCTAAAATTGCCGCAAAGACCCACACGAAAACACAAAGAATAGTATATAAATTAGCCAAAAAAAAAACTACAACAAACCCAACCCTACACTCTTGAGGGCCATTATGTTACTGTAGTGTCATGGATTAATGCACATGGTGGTTGCGCACTCGTCAACTGCTTAGGTCAGCGTTTCCAAACTAGGGTGCCTCCAACTGTTGCAAAACTACAACTCCCAGCATGCCCGGACAGCCGTTGGCTGTCCCGGCATGCTGGGAGTTGTAGTTTTACAGCAGCTGGAGGCATACTGGTTTGAAAACACTGTCTTAGGTGAGAAGCGTGCTTTCATATTCCGGCGAGGCCCGAATGTAGAGAGTTAACCATATCTTCCTGCTTCTGCTGGATTCGGAGCAGTTCAGAGTGCGTGACTTGCAGTTCTCCATCACTGCCAAAATCTAAACAATCTTGATTCCTGAACTTGCTTCCCCATAGACAGTCGGGTGCCTCAATTCAATGCCAGGAAGCCTCAAACATCTAGACTTTTTTTTTTTTTTTTATACATTTTAAACAATAGGTAGAATTTTTTTCATTTCTGAATATTTTCGGTACGACCGCTCTTTTATTTTAGCAAACTGTTTTGATCAATGTAGGGCGGGCATATCTGCATTTCCATTCTTGAAGCTGGGGTTTGCTAATAGCAGCATTTCCTTGAGGCTTTTGTGAGCAGGCTGGAGCTGTTATATTTGTCTGTAGATGGTGGTGATAAGAAGGTCCGGCAGACTAAGCATGTAAGCAACATGTCTGACGGGCCCGGGATGCCAGATGATGACAACATCACATAGTTGTGGCTACTAGTATATATATTTACAGTATATACTCCATTCTGAGCTGAGAAACTGTGAAAAGTATTGCTCAAGATATATGCACACACACACATATATATATCTATCTATATATATATATATATATATATATATATATATATATATATATAGGGTTTCGTTTTTACATTGCACACTTTACGATAAAACTGGTTCAATATTTAAGTTTTGTACCAATAGGTTATTGGGGACCTTTAACAGGGTACCAGTTGCCTGTATTGGCACACACGTTCTGGCCGTCACGCCGCTTCCCATAGACATGATTGGAGGAGGCATGCCGTGACATCACTAGAGGGCGTGGCCGTGATGTCACGTCCCCGCCTCGGAGGCTGCACTGAGATTGCGGGGGTCCCCAGTGGTGGGACCCCTGCGATCATACATCTCTTATCCCCAATCCTTTGGAGAGGGGATAAGATGTATAAAGCCGGAATACCCCTTTAAGTATTGGAAAAATGGGAAAAAACTCTCAAAAGGATAACCGAAAAGAAAATTTGACTTTGAAATGGCAGTAAACCGCAAGATGCGGGCGTGTTGGAGTCGCTGTCTGCTTTCTGTAGGATTCTATGCTGTTACAGGCTGAATCCTATAACGTTGTGACATTGTATCACTATATATACAAGCAGACTGCATGCATCTATTTAAAAATACAGGATATCCTATAGATCAAGCTGTAACTTAAAGGGGTACTCCGGTGCTCCAGCATTCTGACAATTTTGTTCAGGACTCTCGGAGCCGAAGAACGTGATTGTGATGTCACGGCCATGATTCCACGCCCCCTCCAGTCATGTCAGCTGACATGAATGGAGGGGGCGTGGGGTGACGTCACAAAGGGCGTGCCACTGCTGCATGAACCCGGCTGCTGCGACCCCCCCCCCCCCCACTCCCCGCAATCAAACATCTTATACTCTATGCTTTCAATAGGTGATAAGATGTCTAGCAGCAGAGTAACCCTTTAAGGCAACTACAAGTCGCAGCATGTGCATTCCACGTGTGCAGATACAAGTGGGGCAAAAAAGTATTTAGTCAGCCGCCAATTGTGCAAGTTCTCCCACTTAAAAAGATGAGAGGCCTGTAATTTTCATCATAGGTTATAACCTCAACTATGAGAGCCATAATGAGAAAAAATATCCATAAAATCACATTGTCTGATTTTTTAAGAATTTATTTGCAAATGATGGTGGAAAATAAGTATTTGGTCAATAACAAGTTCATCTGAATATTTTGTTATATACCCTTTGTTGGCAATGACAGAGGTCAGATGTTTTCTGTAAGTCTTCACAAGGTTTTATATGTACAGTTCCTTCTTATGACTTCTTTAGTTTTTGTTGCCATGTCTGTCGATGTTACTGGCACCAGGAACAAAGGGTTTGTCCTTAGTTTTAAGAAATAAACACTGGTAATGAAAGAAAACCCAAGCATGTTTCATAGGCACGGCTCTGAAAAGGGAAGTTTGACTTCCTTCAAATCTTTCAGCAGTCTGCCCACATGGAGCCTTATTGTCTTGTACAGAAATAGTTCATGGAAAATAGAGAGAAGCATTTATTCTGATTTTTATTATTATTATCAGTAGGGATGAGCGAATTGAATCTGACATATCCGAATTCGCTACGAATTTCAGGAAAAATTCGATTTGCAATAAATGCGAATATCGTCTCAATTCGATTGCACGAATCGCTTCATTAAACTACATTTAGTGTGGTCCAGGCTCCAGGGCATCTAAAATGGCGGATCCACATGTGAGGACATGGGGCAAGGAATCCTGGGAAGGAGGGAAGAAGGGTCAGCGGGATGACCCTTAATCACATGCAGCCTATCAGCAGCCAGCCATCCCTGTAATGTCACAGCCCTATATAATCGGCAGCCATCTTGCGGACAGTCACATCAGAGTTCTATTACAGAGAGAGAGAGAGGGACAGAGAGCAGTGTGTGTTGCACAGAAAAGCTTTTTTACGGCAGCGATTCACCTCAAGCCCAAATCCAGCCTAGAAGCACTGATAGGGAAGGGAGTGAGATTGAAAGAGAGAGTGCAATTTTGGGTGTAGTACACAGCGACTGTGTGCTGCAGCACTGGTGTGTACAACAACTGAAAAGTTAAAGGGGTATTCCGGTCCTGAGATATCTTATCCCCTATCCAAAGCACAGGGGATAAAATGTCTCACCGTGGGGGTCCCTACGCTGGGGACCCCCACAATCTTGTATTTGCCACCCACCTGTTTGAGCTGCACGCCACGGTGCCAGCTCACAAACAGCTGGGTGGCGACAACGGGGCCGAAGTATCGTGACATCATGACTCCGCCCCCGTGTGATGTCACCCCGCCCCCGCTATGCAAGTCTATGGGAGGGGGCGTGCACCATCGTCCATCCTCTCGCAGGTCTGACTTGGGGGGCCCTCTGCGCTCACCTTCCACTGCCATGGCTGCTGGGGAGGGGTGGGGTGGCAGGAGCAGTGCGGCGGGGGCCATAGTAACCTCAAGGAGAACTTGTCTGTCCATAAAAAATGTGGAGAGGCTGACCTTTGTGAAGATGAATCAGGCATGGATCAGCCAGGATTTCAACCCACCACTGCCTGATGCATCAGAGTAGATTGACTATGGTGCCACACCAACGCTTCACAAATATGTGTATAACATATTTAAGGTGCTGGCTGCTCCCCAGTTACAGGCATTCCTCGCCATCAGACCACAAGTAAGCATTGAGGATATGCTTTAGCTAAAACTTAACTCTTCTTAGGATAAAATATATGTACCCCAAATTTTTGGGAAATCAAACATAAGGAAAGGTGTGCAAAAAAAAAACATGTGCCACCTACACCACCAAGTATTGATGTGATGCAAAGACATCTAAAAGGTGGAAGGGAACAACGTATGGTCAATTGTAACCGGTGAGGGTAAAAACCTGCCCTGTGAGGCCCTACTCTCGCATTATTAATTCCTTTCTTGGCAAGTGTTACTCTCCCTAAAAAGGGTGGCCCCACATAGGAACCTCTCCCTATTTCCACCTACAAACACTGCCATTTCACAGGGTTTTTTAGGTGGAAATAGGGAGAGGTTCCTGTGTGGGGCCGCCCTTTTTAGGGCGAGTACCACCTGCCAAGAAGGGAATTAATAATGCGAGAGTAGGGCCTTACGCAGGAAATTTTTACCCCCACCAGTTACAATGAACCATACATTGTTCCCTTCCACCTTTTAGAGGTCTTTGCATCACATCAATACTTGGTGCTGTAGGTGGCACATGGTGTTTTTTGCACACCTTTCCTTTTGTTTGATTTCACATATATTTTATCCTAAGAATATTATTAAAAGTTAAGGGGTTCTCCACCATAAGGTGATTTTAGTACGTACCTGCCAGACAGTAATGGACATGCTTAGGAAGGATCTGCCCTTGTCTACCATAACACTGTGGCTAGCTTTTTGTGAACTGGTATTTCCTGTTTGACTTTTCTTCTTTTGCCTACAAATCCCATAATTCCATTTCCTCCCTCCCACACATCAGCCACCCCACCCATTGAAACATAAATGAGCTGCATCCATTCAAAAGACCTGTGGTTTTCAATCAGGGGGCCTACAGCTGTTGTATTAGTTGCAGTCCCTCTCCCACCAAGCAATCCCTCCACTATTGAAGCAGACAGGCTCCCTGTCATCAGCTGACTAGTGACTCAGGTCTCGGCCGCATTACAACCTGGGAAAAATCAGAGACAACAGTCATTTTGTATGCTGTTAAAAATAAATATTGGGGTGAAAATCACATAAGAATTGTCAAAAAACTATCACACACAGGTACAGACACTATATTATGAACTACACTAAGTTTACAGCCCCTGTAGCATAGTCAAATAAAAAGAATTCCTGGAATACCCCTTTAAGTTTTACGTAATGCATATCCTCAATACTTACTTGTGCACACTAACACTTTCTTCTGCCTACCTGCCTCAGCTACTATTCTGATCCTGCCACCCGCCTGATACCACACATCTGATGCCAAGTTCTCCTTTTTTCACCCACCTTCATCACCGGGTACTGGTATTGCCACCCACTGCCCCACTATGTCACCGGGTCACTTTCAGGATTCCTGATGCTGCTGATACCACCTCCAGGCTGTCTCATACTGCTACCATATGTTCTCCTCATGCTGCTGCCACCTCCAGGCTGTCTCATTCTGCAACTATATGGTCTCCTCATGCTTCCGCCACCTCCAGGCTGTGTCATTCAGCCACTATATGGTCTCCTCATGCTGCCACCAACTCCAGGCCGTGTCATTCAGCCACATTATGGTCTCTTCATGCTGCTGCCAACTCCAGGCTGTGTCATTCAGCCACTATATGGTCTCCTCATGCTTTTGCCACCTCCGGGCTGTGTCACTGTACCACCATGTGGTCTCCTCATGCTGCTGTCACATTAAATAAAACTTTTTAGGTTCATCTATTTGAATTTAAATGTTAAAAAAATATCTTTAATCTTTTCAATTGTGAGGCCCTATGGTCTCGTCAGGCTGTGACCACCTCCAGGCTGGGTCATTCAGCCACTATTTGGTCTCCTTATGCTGCTGCCACCTCCACGCTGTGTCATTCAGCCACTATATGATCTCCTCATGCTCCCGCCACCTTCACGCAGTGTCATTTAGGCATTATATGGTCTCCTCATGTGCTGCCACCTCCACGCTGTGTCATTCAGCCACTATATGGTCTCCTCATGAGTCATGATGCCAACACCTCCACGCTGTATTATTCAGCCACTATATGGTCTCCTCATACTGATGCCACCTCCAGGCCCTGTCATTGTGCTGCTCTGCAACAGTGATTCTAATAGCGATGCCTCTAATCTGCATGTCATACTGAATAACAGTATTATTTCACTGACCCAGCACACACCATATGTGTGTTACAGCAAGGCAAAGTGTTCTACACCCCTATTGAGGCTCTCTGTAGGCCAGAAATAGCCATTTTTAATACAGATTTGCCGTGAATAACTTAAAACCGAACCAACATTTTTCAAAAATTCGCTCATCTCTAATTATCAGCATATTTTCACCATTATCATCATTATCTTTAGTTTACTGTGTAAATCATGGGCATGTTATCCAGCACTGTGAAGAGAATTTACACTTAGCTTTCTGACACAACCATGTAGCCCATACCATAGTTCTTGTGTAACTTCTGTTCAACCCTCTTTCATAGATACATATTCGATGTAGTACACATGTGACATATGTACCAGGAAAAGTCTTGGCAGTTTAGAAGACTGTCATTATGGCCTCTGTATGGGTGGTATCCATCGGGGTTTGCTAAATAGAATAGTGTATATCTGTGCAGTTTGCTTGAGCTGGATACAGTAAAAAAAAAGTGTGTGTGTGTGTGTATATGTATATATATATATATATATATATATATATATATATATATATATATATATATACACACATGGAGTCCACACAAAGGTAAAGTGATCCAGAAAGTAAAAAAGTGATTTATTCAGCCAATCAATCCATACAAACGTTGCATCTTTGTATGGATTGATTGGGTGAAAAAAATCACTTTTTCACTTTCTGGATCACTGGAGTGCCATATTTACCTCATTTTGTGTGGATTGAAGTGAGACTTTGGTCAGCTCTCTGGGGGGGATAGAGCATCCGCCTTATATCTTATGGATTGTTAAACTTTCACTGTTGAGATATTCACTGCTCAAAAAAATAAAGGGAACACTAGGATAACACATCCTAGATCTGAATGAATTAATTAATCTTATTAAATATTTTACATATCATTACATAGTTGAATGTGCTGACAACAAAATCACACAAAAATTATCAATGGAAATCAAATTAATCAACCCATGGAGGTCTGGATATGGAGTCACACTCAAAATCAAAGTGGAAAACCACACTACAGGCTGATCCAACTTTGATGTAATGTCCTTAACCCCTTAAGGACCGGGGTTTTTTCCGTTTTTGCATTTTCGTTTTTTGCTCCTTGCCTTTAAAAAATCATAACTCTTTCAATTTTGCACCTAAAAATCCATATGATGGCTTATTTTTTGCACCACCAATTCTACTTTGTAATGACGTCAGTCATTGTGCCCAAAAATCTACGGTGAAACGGGAAAAAAAATCATTGTGAGACAAAATTGAAAAAAAAAATGCCATTTTGTAACTTTTGGGGGCTTCCGTTTCTACGTAGTACATTTTTCGGTAAAAATGACACCTTACCTTTATTCTGTAGGTCCATATGATTAAAATGATACCCTACTTATACAGGTTTGAATTTGTCGCACTTCTGTAAAAAATCATAACTTCATGCAGAAAAATGTATACGTTTAAAATTGTCATCTTCTGACCCCTATAACTTTTTTATTTTTCCGTGTATGGGGCGGTATGAGGGCTCATTTTTTGCGCCGTGATCTGAAGTTTTTAACTGTACCATTTTTGCATTGATAGGACTTATTGATCGCTTTTTATTCATTTTTTCATGATATAAAAAGTGACCAAAAATGCACTATTTTGGACTTTGGAATTTTTTTGCGCGCACGCCATTGACCGTGCGGTTTAATTAACGATATATTTTTATAATTCGGACATTTTCGCACGCGGCGATACCATTTATGTTTATTTTTATTTTTATTTACACTGTGTTTTTTCTTTTATGGGAAAAGGGGGGTGATTCAAACTTTTAATAGGGAAGGGGTTAAATGATGTTTATTCACTTTTTTTTTGCACTTTTTTTTTGCAGTGTTATAGCTCCCATAGGGACCTATAACACTGCACACACTGATCTTTTACATTGATCACTGGTTTCTCATAAGAAACCAGTGATCGATGATTCTGCCGCATGACTGCTCATGCCTGGATCTCAGGCACTGAGCAGTCATTCGGCGATCGGACAGCGAGGAGGCAGGTAGGGGCCCTCCCGCTGTCCTGTCAGCTGTTCGGGATGCCGCGATTTCACCGCGGCTATCCCGAACAGCCCACTGAGCTAGCCGGCATGCTTTCGGTTTCACTTTAGACGCGGCGTTCAACTTTGAACGCCGCGTCTAAAGGGTTAATAGCGCGCGGCACAGCGATCAATGCCGCGCGCTATTAGCCACGGGTCCCGGCCGGGCCCGAACCGCTATGACGCGGGGCCACGCCGTGGCCCCGCGTTATAGATCGGGAGTGGACACATGACGTTCCAGTACGTCATGTGTCCTTAAGGGGTTAAATAAGTCAAGATGAGGCTCAGTAGTTTGTGTGGCCTCCACGTGCCCGTATGACCTCCCTACAATGCCTGGGCATGCTCCTGATGAGGTGGCAGATGGTATCCTGAAGGATGTCTTCCCAGACCTGGACTAAAGCATCCGCCAACTCCTGGACAGTCTATGGTGCAGCGTGGTGTTGGTGGATGGAGCGAGACATGACGTCCCAGATGTGCTCAATCTGATTCGGGTCAGGGGATCGGGTGGGCCAGTCCATAGCATCAATGCCTTCTTCTTGCAGGAACTGCTGACACACTCCAGCCACATGAGGTCTAGCATTGTCTTGCATTAGGAGGAACCCAGGGCCAACCGCACCAGCATATGGTCTCACAAGGGGTCTGAGGATCTCATCTCGGTACCTAATGGCAGTCAGGCTACCTCTGGCAAGCACATGGAGGGTTATGCGGCCCCACAACGAAATGCCACCCCACACCATTACTGACCCACTGCCAAACCGGTCATGCTGGAGGATTTTGCACGCAGCAGAATGCTCTTCACTGCGCCTCTAGACTCTGTCACATCTGTCACATCTGTCACATGTGCTCAGTGTGAACCTGCTTTCATCTCTGAAGAGCACAGGGCGCCAATGGCAAATTTGCAAATTTTGGTGTTTTCTGGCAAATGCCAAACGTCTTGCTTGGTGTTGGGCTGTAAGCACAACCCCCACCTGTGGATGTCGGGCCCTCATACCACCCTCATGGAGTCTGTTTCTGACCGTTTGAGTGGACACATGCACATTTGTGGCCTGCTGGAGGTCATTTTGCAGGGCTCTGGCAGTGCTCCTCCTGCTCCTCCTTGCACAAAGGCGGAGGTAGCGGTCCTGCTGCTGGGTTGTTGCCCTTCTACGGCTTCCTCCACATCTCCTGATGTACTGGCCTGTCTCCTGGTAGTGCCTCCATGCTCTGGACACTACGCTGACAGACACAGCAAACCTTCTTGCCACAGCTCGCATTGATGTGCCATCCTGGATGAGCTGCACTACCTGAGCCACTTGTGTGGGTTGTAGACTCCATCTCATGCTACCACTAGAGTGAAAGCCCCGCCATCATTCAAAAGTGACCAAAACATCAGCCAGGAAGCATAGGAACTGAGAAGTGCTCACTGCCTGCAGAACCACTTCTTTATTGGGGGTGTCTTGCTAATTGCCTATAATTTCCACCTGTTGTCTGTTCCATTTGCACAACAGCATGTGAAATTGATTGTCAATCAGTGTTGCTTCCTGAGTGGACAGTGTGATTTCACAGAAGTGTCATTGACTTGGAGTTACATTGTGTTGTTTAAGTGTTCCCTTTATTTTTTTGAGCAGTATATATATATATATATATATATATATATATATACAGCATGGTGCACTTTGTTAACATAAGAAGCTATATGTGAATTATCAGCTTCATAAAAATAAGCAAGCACGGCCCCTTAGATCTTAGATCAGGTGTCAAGCAGCAGCAAAAGGATCAAAGGATCCCTCCCAGTATGAAAAACCTGATAACACTCCAACGTAAAGTTGACTATGGTGGTACTTTTATTTAGCAATCAGGTGCATTTCTCAAGAACTTACCCCTAACAACACAGAACTCAGCTCAGACTTTGTACACATACAGCAAAAGTCTCACTGGTTATACAAACAGAAATGTTCCCTGTCACTTAGTCACTTAGTGAATACTTGAAGCCCAAAGAACATCCAGTTGTATATATTTCTGTATACACAAAGCAATTTCTGACATAACATATTGTCAAAATTTGTGGTACAGTACTAGAATGGAAAACATCAAGTATCGTATGTTTGCACAGCCTATTGCATTAGGGTGTGGCGGTCTATACACGTTCCCTTCCTGGGGACTGCCGGGGTGCCAGCGGTCAGATAGGAGATACGCTTTACTGCACCGGAGTACCCCTTTAAAGATGTTCTGCAGTGAAATATAATTTATCCCCTATCCAAAAGATAGGGGATAAGTTATAGATCGCGGGGATCCAACCACTGGGATCCCCTGCGATCTCTTGAACGGGGCTCTGTCAGTCTGCTGGAAGGGGGCATGCCGATCCCACACGGAGCGGCAGCCGACACGCCCCCTCCATGTATGCCATAGAGATACATGGAGGGGGCCGCAACTTTCTGCGGGGGTCGGAATGGCCACTTCCGTCAGACTGCCGGTGCCCCGTTGAGGAGAACGCGAAGGGTCCCAGTGGTCAGACCCCCCTTGATCTATAACTTATCCCCTATCCTTTGGATAGGGGATAAGTTATATTTCACTGCACTACTCCTTTAAAGGGTTACTCTGGTGGAAAAAAAAATTTTCAAATCAACTGATGCCAGAAAGTTAAACAGATTTGTAAATTACTTATATTTAAAAATATTAATTCTTCCATTACTTATCAGCTGCTGTATGCTTCAGAGGAAGTTCTTTTCTTTTTGAATTTCTTTTCTGTCTGACCACAGTGCTCTCTGCTGACACCTCTGTCCATGTCAGGAACTGACCAATTCCCATAGCAAACGTATCTTGCTCTGCACAGTTCCTGTCTGGGCATGCTGGGAGTCGTAGTTTTGCAACATCTGGAGGTCCGCAGATTGGAGACCACTGCTATACGCCATTAGCCCCAGTTGGTCACCACACATCCACAGTTTTAAATGTGCCCCAAAGACACTTCTCTTCATGTAGGCCTATAACATCCTCTAATTGGTCCCCCCCTACTATCACTTTGCCCTATTTTGAGACCTCTGTGTCTCATAGTCTGTACGCTCTCGCATGCCGGGCCCTCACTCCTCCTGTTAGAATACAGTGATCCCTCAACTTACAATGGCCTCAACATACAATAGTTTCAACATACAATGGTCTTTTCTGGACCATTGTAAATTGAAACCAGACTCAACATACAATGTACAGACAGTCCAGATCTGTGAAACGTGTCAATGGCTGGAAGAACCGACCAATCAGAATGGGCATTCACTGGTAAAAACCCCAGTATTACTGAAGTGTATGCACTGACTGGTGTCTGGTAGTGCCCCCTACAGTACAGGGAGGTATTACATGTTCTGTACACTTTACCTGTATTACTGAAGTGAATGCACTGACTGGTGTCTGATAGCGCCCCCTACAGTACAGGGAGGTATTACATGTTCTGTACACTTTACCTGTACCAGGGTTACCTGCTCCTTTGGACACCAGGTAAGGGCGACTCCATGTTACTTTTTTGGGACACTTTGTGTACTGTACAGGACCCCGAAGAAGCTCCTGTCCTCTACATAGACCAGTGTTTCCCAAGCAGGGTGGCCCCAGCTTTTGCAAAACTTCGGCTGTCCGGGCATGCTGGGAGTTGTAATTTTGCAACAGCTGGAGGCTCCCTGCTTGGGAAACACTGACACAGACAGTGATTTACAGCTCCCAGCAGATCTTTCTTACATTTATATGTAAGGATTTGCTTTATCTGTATTAGTTATCTACTTATTTTTCCTTAATTCTCACTTTTTCCTATTTTTGGATGGCATTTTGTTGCCTTTAGAACCAATTACCAGGTTTCCATAGAGATCTGGTCTCAACATACAATGGTTTCAACATACAATGGTCGTCCCGGAACCAATTAATATTGTAACTTGAGGGACTCAACATACAATGGTTTCAACATACAATGGTCGTCCCAGAACCAATTAATATTGTAACTTGAGGGACTCAACATACAATGGTTTCAACATACAATGGTCATCCCAGAACCAATTAATATTGTAACTTGAGGGACCACTGTACTTAGTGTGTAATATCGCAATGTCTGATACTTGTAAAATCTGTTGGCGCTATCTAAAAAATATAATTATTATTACTACTATCATTCATCATCATAGATAATAATACCTAATATGCCAACAAGAATGCTCATCCAAAACTGCTCTTAGGCTATGTTTATGTGTTAATATGTTTATAATACAAACCAATAGACAGGACTCAAATCCATTGCAGAACAGACATCACCAGGACCTGGCGGATCCCTGTTCACAATGGGATCTGTTGAATTTTTATTTTTTTTGCTTTGTCTGTAATTTTGACTAGAAATAAGAGCTGCATATTTTCTCCCTCAAATATGATGTTACAGGAGCTCCAACTAGATATAAACAGAGCCTCGGTTCCCTATAAAATCTAGACTAGGCAATAAATGCCATAGCACAAAGTAATTTTATCAGGAAAAACATTGCTTCAGTGGCAAAATAATCTGTTTTTTGTGCCACAGGGAATATAAGGACAGGCAGATGTCTCACTAGACGTAGGTGTTGGCGAGAGATCTGCCTGTGGCTATCCACAGTTCATTATTTCTCACTCATATGGTGTCTTGTAAATGTATTAGGCAATAAAGCCGTCTCTTCGGTCAGCAGCACAGGGTCTAACTTTATTAAAGTCAGAGTGAGACTTGATATAAGATGGATAGTAGAGAATATCAGGCTGAAAGTTATATACTGGAATGAAAGGTTCACAGCACAAAGCATCAGTAAGAAGACAATGCAAGGTTAAAGGGGTACTCCGGTGAAAAACATTTATTTTCTAATCAACTGGTGCCAGAAAGTTAAACAGATTTGTAAATTACTTCTATTTAAAAATCTTAATCCTTCCAGCACTTATCAGCTGCTGTACACAGTGACCCCCCCCCCCCCCGACCTACGATGGCCCCAACATACGATCATTTCAACATACGATGGACTCTCAGAGGCCATCGCATGTTGAAGGCAGCATCAACATACGATGCTTTTGTATGTCGGGGCCATCGCATAAACGGTTATCTGGCAGTGCAGACTGCTTCAGCTGCCACCGGATAGCCATTTAAGGTGCCCCGTGTGGTCCGGTGATGATCTCTTACATGTCCCAGGGGCTCCGGACCGTCCTCTTCAGGATCCCCTGCATCGCCGCCGCTCTCCATCGTCGTCATCACGTCGCCGAGCACGCCGTCCCGTCATCCAATAGGAGCGATGTGCGTAGCAACCTGATGACGGCGATAAGGAACGACTATCCCGGGCAACAGAGACGCTCTGGAGCGGCGGGGACACCCCAGGGACGCGGCGACAGCGATGGACGGCGACATCCAGGGCAGCGGTGACGGTCCGGAGCGGCGGGGACAGGTGAGTATACCTTCCTATATTTAACATTGCACGGATCCCTCAACATACAATGGTTTCAACTAACGATGGTTCATTTGGACCGAATTACCATCGTATGTTGAGGGATCACTGTACTACAGAGGAAGTTGAGTTGTTCTTTTCTGTCTGACCACAGTGCTCTCTGCTGACACCTCTGTGCGTGTCAGGAACTGTCCAGAGCAAGAACAAATTCCCATAGCAAACCTCTCCTGGAAAGTTCCTGACATGGACAGAGGTGTCAGCAGAGAGCACTGTAATCAGACAGAAAATAACTATACAACTTCCTCCATAGTATACAGCAGCTGATAAGTACTGGAAGGATTAAGATTTTTTTTTAATAGAAGTCATTTACAAATCTGTGTAACCAATTGATTAGAAAAAAAAATGTTTTCCACCGGAGTACCCCTTTAAGCATGTCTCCATATGGACCTGTCACAAAGGAATATTATATGTTGTATGATCTGTTGATCTATAACTAGATTTCCCTGACTAGAACTACTGAGGGATGCTGCACACTTACCATGTGTTCTATTCCCTGTCTAGAGGACTGAGCCAGGAATGAGTGGGATAAGGACTGTAGTGTGCCAGGAACCAGGGCAGCAGACAACAGTTGTTTAGCAGCGGGGAACAGAAGGCACAATTACGAAGCCGTGTGTTTTAATGACTTCCTTCCCGATGAAAAGCACAAATTAAAATTTTCATTAATGGCGCAATTAAACAAATAAGTGTCTCTATGTGAATCCAATGATTTTACTAAATAATGAGGTGAAGTAAAGTTGGCAGGGTGCCATCCATCATGAAATCTTTATTTTCCCTGTCAGCCATCAATTACTTAATCCTTGAGCAAACTATCGAAATATGCTGATTTTATTTAGGTTATTAAGTGGAATAACTAGAAATGTCGCATTTTGTTTTTTACAGGATAAGCTCTCTTGACCACGGCTGAGCGAGTGTACACATAAGCCCAGCAAAATGCTACAAAGAATCATTTGGGTGCTTTCACTGGTAATTGTTACACCTGCAACAGGTGAGTAAAATCAGTCCTTATGTATTTTAATTTTCATACTAGCAACATGGGTTGTATGGTGTTTCAGTGGTTAGTGCAATTGCTGAGGCCCCCGTACCACACTTAATGAAGTTCTATGCAAAAGTCTTGTTAATCAGAGAAGGACTTCTGGCCAAGCTGGAGCTGAAGATAGCTTGGGATCGAAGTATTGGACTGATACCCCTCTAATAACAGTGCCCAACACTTAGCTTCTTTCTGTGTCCAATGATGTGCCAACCCTGCCAGTTAGACAGCCATGTGGGTGGGTGGTCAGGTAGACAGCCAGGTAGGTGGTGGGCAGGAAGGTAGGCAGCCAGGTGGATGGACAGGCAGGTAGTTAGACGGCCAAGTGAGTGGGAAGTCAGTTTGTTAGACAGCCATGTGGGTAAGTGGGCAGGTAGGTAGGTACACAGACAGATAGGTGGGCGGTCAGGTAGGTAGACAGCCAGGTGGATGAGCAGTCAGGTAGTTAAACAGCCAGGTCTTGGTAGGGGAGGTTATTTAGACAGCTTGGTGGATAGTTAGGTAGTTAGACAACAAGATTGATGGGTGGGTAGGTGGCAGCCCGGTGGGTGGGGAGGTAGTTAGACAGCCAGGTTTTGAAGAAGAAGTTAGACAGCTTGGGGAGGTAATTCGACAGCCCGGTGGGTGGGGAGGTAGTTAGACAGCCAGCCTGGTGGTTGGCTGGGGAGGTAGTTAGGCAGCCAGGTGGATGGATCGGTGGATAGGTAGTTAGACAGACAGGTGGGTAGTTGGGTGGGGAGGTAGTTAGACAGCCAGTTAAGTGGGTGGGTGCGGAGGTAGTTAAACAGCCAGGTGGGTTGTTGGGTGTGTGGAGCCAGTTAGTTAGACAGTCAGGTGGGCGGGGCTAGGTAGTTGGACAGGTAGTTAGACCTATTTTCAGGTAGGGGCCTGGAGTGGCAGCTCCATCCACCCCAACGTTAATCCGGCCCTGCAGACAATGAAGGTGCAGTACCAGCCACAGGTGCTCACATAGACAACCTGCTGTGACTTTGTAAAAATGTGTGGGACTTAAAGGTTTTAGGAGCACCGTGACCCCTACACTATGTTGTGTATTATATCAGCGGGCTCTGGGGGACCTCTTCAACACTTACATAACTTTTTATTATTGCTCATTTAGCCAGAGTACCCATATTCCCCCTTCCAGACAGTTCTCCCAAACAAAATAAAGTTTACTACAGAACTCTATGATGAACTGAATTTCCTTCTTAAAGAGTCCGGGTGCAGTGTCTGTAATACCAACGATAACATGTGTCAGTACTGTGGCCATATAAAACTGGTCCAACTGTATCAAATACAGACCCGCATGGCAGAGTCTTAGAACATAGTGGTCTTTCATGCTATCATTGCCACTAGAATTGTATCTATATATTTACCCATGTGGTGACAGATTCTGTTGGCAACTGAGGTGACAAAGTGCACTCACCATCTGAAGCTGGCAGACATATCCTATGTCAAGCAACACTTGGATAAACAGAAAGACAAAGCTAAAGGTCAAAGTCAGGGAATCGGGAACAGATAGTACTGAGGGTTCCAAAAGAGGAGACTTTATTCCCCAGTGTTTAATTCCCTAATGTTTTACATTCACATTCAGCAATGCTGGTGACTACCGATATACGATCCGTAGTTTACAAAATCATTCTGAGTATTTTAAACATTTCTATGAATACATTTATGGTACATGAGGAAGATGAAAGCCAATATTTAAGGGAAAAAATTAAGAGCAAATGCTACCATAGAGTGACATTTCACTTTGGATAATCCCCTCTTTATGGCACTGTTTAGACATATAGAAGAAATAACTTTGTGCCTCTTGAGGTGTCCATTCATAACAACTTCTTTTAGACTCCATTACACCATAAATTGTACCTCTTAGGCACGAATAGGCCCAGAAAGCTTCAAAATGGGGTGCCGATGTATCCATGCTTGAAAAAGGCATGACTATGTCAAGGTTGTTTTTCAGTACCTTAAAGATAACAATGGAAAGAAAGGGACCGCTCCTCGTGTATTACCTAAGACACCAAAGCCCAAGCAGAAAGGGGGACAATCGCCAGCCTTAAAGATGGCCGCTCACCTTGTACCGGATATTTAGCGCTTATCACCCCTGGAGAGGGGTACCAAAATTACTCCTGGAGAAGAACTGCCAAGCCTGAAAGGTCACAGGAGAAGGATAACCCCGTCCCATCTGAAGAAGCAAATAGTTCGGCAAAAAGAAACCTTGTGCATCAGGCGCTGTTCTTAGTACCTGCAAAATAAAGTGATGTCCAGTGCAGAATATCGTTGAAGTGCCAGTTGGCACTATGTTTATTAAAGGAAAACTGTCACATGTTTTCTCCCACACTATCCACAGGTACTGATGGATAGTGCAGGAGACACTGATTCCAATGAGCCCTATCTTGCCTGGCCGTTCCCTCGCAATTGTAGTTTTATTCTATGTGTATATCTGTCTGTAACTGGCACGGACAGGGCTTCTGCAGCTTAACTGGCACTGACGTCAGCGCCGCTTATGAATATTCATGCCCCCTCCCTCCAGCTCTCACTCTCTTCGCCGCTCCTAACTGGAGGGAGGGGGGTTGAATATTCATAAGCGACACTGACATCAGTGCCAGTTAACCTGCAGAAGCCCCGTCCGTGCCAGTTACAGACAGATATACACATAGAATAAAACTACGATTGCGGGCGAAGGGCCAGGCGGATTCGGGTAAGGTAGGGCTCATTGGAATCAGCGTCTCCCACACTATCCACCAGTATCTGTGGATAGTGCAGGAGAAAACATGTGACAGTTTTCCTTTAAAGTATAAAGACCAATACTTTATACTTTAATAAACATAGTGCCAACTGGCATTTCAACGATATTCTGCACTGGACATCACTTTATTTTGCTGGTACTAAGAACAGCGCCTGATTCACAAGGTTTCTTTTTGCCGAACTATAAGGTTATTTTTCAAGCGTCTGAGAGTTTTGGCACAAGGCTGAAAAGCATTGTCTTTTCTGTTTTTTATTCCTAGGCAAAACTTGCCTATGCCCTGAAAACTACCTATAGTATTTATTTAATTTGGGTCATTGAATAGAGTGAGGTCCCTGCCTATATGGATATGTTGGCACCCCATTTGAAATTTCCATAATGTTTCCTTGTATGGGAGTCCCAAATTGACTGGCACTGCTATTCGGCATGGCATGCATTACATAAATAGCTCACTGATTTTTATTTAACCCCTTAAGGACTCAGGGTTTTTCCGTTTTTGCACTTTCGTTTTTTCCTCCTTACCTTTAAAAAATCATAACCCTTTCAATTTTCCACCTAAAAATCCATATTATGGCTTATTTTTTGCGTCGCCAATTCTACTTTGCAGTGACATTAGTCATTTTACCCAAAAATGCACGGCGAAACGGAAAAAAAAATCATCGTGCGACAAAATCGAAAAAAAAACGCCATTTTGTAACTTTTGGGGGCTTCCGTTTCTACGCAGTGCATATTTCGGTAAAAATTACACCTTATCATTATTCTGTAGGTCCATACGGTTAAAATGATACCCTACTTATATAGGTTTGATTTTGTCGCACTTCTGGAAAAAATCATAACTACATGCAGGAAAATTTATACGTTTAAAAATGTCATCTTCTGATCCCTATAACTTTTTTATTTTTCCACGTACGGGGCGGTATGAGGGCTCATTTTTTGCGCCGTGATCTGAAGTTTTTATCGGTATGATTTTTGTTTTGATCTGACTTTTTGATCACTTTTTATTCATTTTTTAATGTTATAAAAAGTTACCAAAATACGCTTTTTTTGTACTTTGGAATTTTTTTGCGCGTACGCCATTGACCATACGGCTTAATTAATGATATCTTTTTATAGTTCGGACATTTACACACGTGGCGATACCACATATGTTTATTTTTATTTTTTTTTACACTGTTTTATTTTTCTTATGGGAAAAGGGGGGTGATTCAAACTTTTATTAGGGAAGGGGTTAAATGACCTTTATTAACACTTTTTTTTTAACTTTTTTTTTGCAGTGTTATAGGTCCCATAGGTACCTATAACACTGCACACACTGATCTCTCATCCTGATCACAGGCGTGTATTAACACGCCTGTGATCAGCATTATCGACGCTTGACTGCTCCTGCCTGGATCTCAGGCACGGAGCAGTCATTCGTCGATCGGACACCGAGGAGGCAGGTAAGAGCCCTCCCGGTGTCCGATCAGCTGTTCGGGACGCCGCGATTTCACCGCGGCGGTCCCGAACAGCCCGACTGAGCAGCCGGCATACTTTCAGTTTCACTTTAGAAGCGGCGGTCAGCTTTGACCGCCGCTTCAAAGGGTTAATACCGCACATCGCCGCGATCGGCGATGTGTGGTATTAGCCGCGGGTCCCGGCCGTTGATTAGCGCCGGGACCCACGCGATATGATGCGGGATCGCGGCGCGATCCCGCTTCATATCGCGGGAGCCGGCGCAGGACGTAAATATACGTCCTGCGTCGTTAAGGGGTTAAAGGGGTATTCCAGGAAAAAAAACGTTATTTTTTAATTTTTTATATCAACTGGCTCCAGAAAGTTAAACAGATTTGTAAATTGCTTCTATTAAAAAATCTTAGTCCTTTCAATAATTATCAGCTGCTGAAGTTGAGTTGTTGTTTTCTGTTTGGCAACAGTGCTCTCTGCTGACATCTCTGCTTGTCTCGGGAACTGCACAGAGTAGAAGAGGTTTGCTATGGGGATTTACTTCTAAACTGGGCGGTTCCCGTGACACGTGTCATCAGATAGCACTTAGACAGAAGAGAACAACTCAACTTCATCAGCTCATAAATACTGAAAGGATTAAGATTTTTTAATAGAAGTAATTTACAAATCTGTTTAACTTTCTGGAGCCAGTTGATATATAAAAAAAAAGTTTTTTTCCTTGATAACCCTCCCCAACTACTATAAGGGGAAGGAATAACATCCTGAGATAGGCATACCCCTTTAATTATATACATTTTTTTTAATAAACCAGGAGTAGAAGCAATATTAACTTACTATAGTATACTTGTCAACTAAAAAATCCAACAGTGCAGGGAGACAACAAAAGGAGGAAGTGAGAGTGGGCTACGAACCCGTCTCGCGCTGCAAGCGCTTCGTAAGGCCGCGGCCTTACGAAGCGCTTGCAGCGCGAGACGGGTCCGTAGCCCCCGCTCACCTCCTCCCTTTGTCGTCTCCCTGCACTGTTCGTTTTTATGGATGTCGAATAAAATATACAGATGAAGCTGCAATTGCGGTGAGTGCACTTATTCTTTTCTTCATTCAATTGGATAGTATGGACTATACCTATATGCTATAATAAGTTTGGCACCACCACTCGCTGTCTACGAAGTTGTACTGCAGTCGTGTGTCCATTGACAAGGCATCCGACCGGTATATGCAATAGCAGTGCCAGGCTGTCTTTTTCTTCTGTGCTATTAAAAATTATTAGCGTTGAGCACGAATATTCGTAATGAAAATTTTTATGCAAATTTTCCATGCAAATTTTCGCATGGGGAAAAAAAAAGTGAACGAACATGCAAAAAAAGTGAACGAACATGGGAATATGCAAATTTCGCGAACATAGGACGAATAATCGTCAATATATTTGCGAAATATCGCAAATTCGAATATGGCCCCTGCCGCTCATCACTAAAAATTATAATAGCATTGTAAGTCATTTGAATAAAATTACTGAAATTTTTACACAGGTAAAAAGTGCAAAATTGAGAATTGTGCATTGTGGCTGAGGTGATCTTTGTGGGAGTGAAGGCTCATTATTCTCTTTACAGATGTCATCCAGTACAACTGTAGCTGTCAAGGGGCCCACTGCTTGGAAAAGACCTGTATTGGGCAGAGATGCTTTGTGACTGAGGAGATACTTCTTGACTCTAGAGAAATCTATCGAGTCCGAGGCTGTTTTAACACCAACATTAATGAGCAATGCAATAGCAAGGTGGAGAGAATGGGCGTTCAGTGCTGTTCTTCCGATTTCTGTAATGAAAATGTCACCATCTTCAAAACTGGTACAGTACCTCTCATACTGCACGAAACTTAAGTGGAACTTGTTCGGGCATTTTAGACACATAACCGTCACTATCCTTTAATAGAAGGGAAGTTTACCAAGCATGAATGTTTTTTCAGATGTAGCAAAATCACTGAAGGTTTTAAAATGTTGTGACCTATATGGTAATTTAAGTATAAAAATGTTCCTACGCAGCAAGTAGTCATCTGAATACCATCGCATACATGTCAAAAGAGGTGCTATATATGTGCAAAGTTCCGCTCCCCTTTCTGTCCAATGTGCACAGATCTGCACCTGGCTTGGTGCACACAGTAAAAGGAACTCAATGCGATGATTCAGCACTTGAAAATCTTTCCAGCTTTATTGAAGATTTCATAAGCACAGCACACAGGTAAAACCATCCACTAAAACATCAAACGTGTTTCGAGCACATGCTCACTCTTCCTCGGTGACCGAGGAAGAGCGTGCATGAGCTCAAAACACGTTTGATGTTGTAGTGGATGGTTTTACTTGTGTGCTGTACTCATGGGGGGAGATTTCTCAAAACCTGTCCAGAGGAAAAGTTGCCCAGTTGCCCATAGCAACCAATCAGATCGCTTCTTTCATTTTTAACAAGGCCTCTGTAAAATGAAGGAAGCGATCTGATTGGTTGCTATGGGCAACTGGGCAACTTTTCCTCTGGACAGGTTTTGAGAAATCTCCCCCATGGAATCTATAATAAAGCTGGAAAGATTTTGAAGTGCTGGATCATTACATTACATCACATACATGTACTGTAGCCACAGGGTTAAAACACCAAACATAGTCTAAGGGTGTTAACATTTGGTCTGCTCTCCCGCAGTATATGTTTTACTTACCGTATGTATCAGAATAGTGTGGTAAACTAAAGTAATAAAGTAAGCACTACAGAGAGCACTACAGAACATATAGAACACAGATTGGTGTAGTAAAACTGGTGCATACAGAAATTAGTAGAGTACATGTAGTACAGGTAGAGAGTGGAATGTTTAATATAAGTAGAGGGCAGAAAATTACAAGTAGTACAGGTAGAGAGTGGAATGATATGGTTAATATAAGAAGAGGGCAGAAAATTACAAGTAGTACAGGAAGAGAGTGGCACAGTAAGTGCAATACAGGTAGATAGCAGTTCAGTACAGGTAAAAGAGCAGTATAGTTCATGTAGTACAAGTAGAGAGCAGTACAGTACTGTACATATTATGCAGATAAAGAGCAGTATGTTACATGTAGCTCAGGTATAGAGCAGTACAGCACAAGCAGTACGGGTAGATAGCAGTACATTACATGTAGCTCAGGTATAGAGCAGTACAGCACAAGCAGTACGGGTAGATAGCAGTACATTACATGTAGCTCAGGTATAGAGCAGTACAGCACAAGCAGTACGGGTAGATAGCAGTACATTACATGTAGCTCAGGTATAGAGCAGTACAGCACAAGCAGTACGGGTAGATAGCAGTACATTACATGTAGCTCAGGTATAGAGCAGTACAGCACAAGTAGTACGGGTAGAAGGCAGTATAGTACCAGTAGCTCAGGCACGAAGTACAGGTAGAAGGCAGTATAGTACCTGTAGCTCAGACACGAAGTACAGGTACAGAGCAGTATAGTACCTGTAGATCAGACACGAAGTACAGGTAGAGAGCAGTATAGTACCTGTAGCTCAGACATGAAGTACAGGTAGAGAGCAGTATAGTACCTGTAGCTCAGACACGAAGTACAGGTAGAAGGCAGTATAGTACCTGTAGGTCAGACACGAAGTACAGGTAGAGAGCAGTATAGTACCTGTAGGTCAGACATGAAGTACAGGTAGAGAGCAGTATAGTTCATGTAGTACAAGTAGAGAGCAGTACAGTACTGTACATATTATGCAGATAAAGAGCAGTATGTTACATGTAGCTCAGGTATAGAGCAGTACAGCACAAGCAGTACGGGTAGATAGCAGTACATTACATGTAGCTCAGGTATAGAGCAGTACAGCACAAGTAGTACGGGTAGATAGCAGTACATTACATGTAGCTCAGGTATAGAGCAGTACAGCACAAGCAGTACGGGTAGATAGCAGTACAGTACATGTAGCTCAGGTATAGAGCAGTACAGCACAAGTAGTACTGGTAGAAGGCAGTATAGTACCAGTAGCTCAGGCACGAAGTACAGGTAGAAGGCAGTATAGTACCTGTAGCTCAGACACGAAGTACAGGTAGAGAGCAGTATAGTACCTGTAGCTCAGACACGAAGTACAGGTAGAGAGCAGTATAGTACCTGTAGCTCAGACATGAAGTACAGGTAGAGAGCAGTATAGTACCTGTAGGTCAGAAATGAAGTACAGGTAGAGAGCAGTATAGTACCTGTAGCTCAGACATGAAGTACAGGTAGAGAGCAGTATAGTACCTGTAGCTCAGACACGAAGTACAGGTAGAGAGCAGTATAGTACCTGTAGCTCAGACACGAGGTACAGGTAGAGAGCAGTATAGTACCTGTAGGTCAGACACGAAGTACAGGTAGAGAGCAGTATAGTACCTGTAGCTCAGACACGAAGTACAGGTAGAGAGCAGTATAGTACCTGTAGGTCAGACATGAAGTACAGGTAGAGAGCAGTATAGTACCTGTAGCACAGACACGAAGTACAGGTAGAGAGCTGTATAGTACCTTTAGCTCAGACATGAAGTACAGGTAGAAGGCAGTATAGTACCTGTAGCTCAGACACGAAGTACAGGTAGAGAGCAGTATAGTACCTTTAGCTCAGACATGAAGTACAGGTAGAGAGCAGTATAGTACCTTTAGCTCAGACACGAAGTACAGGTAGAGAGCAGTATAGTACCTGTAGCTCAGACACAAAGTACAGGTAGAAGGCATTTTAGTACCTGTAGCTCAGGTAGAGTATGGTACAGTATATGTAGTACAGGTCCGGAACCACACAATACCTGTAGTACAGGTAGAAAGCAGTATAGTCAGGGCTGGATAGTCAACCAGGCACTGAAACAATACAGTACATGTAGCCCAGGTATAAAGAAGGAAAGTACATATGACACAGATAAAGAGCAGTACAGTGCATCTAATAAAGTCAGGTAGCATACATGTTGTATAGTCATAAGCACTGTACATGTAGCATTCTATTGTACGCTCAGTTTGGCGTTACACGTTATAGAGTACCTGCCATCAATCCATATTTTCTAACTCAAATTATATTCCCTAACTACTCCTAACACCATTCCTGCCCTTTAAAAAAAAAAAAAGAATTGTGAGCTTTCCTCTTGCTCACACTTCCGAACGCACTTCCTGAGTTTGGTCTTCTGCCAGACCGGGAGGAGACCAAACTAACTGTTTGACTTGTGGCAGGGAACAGAGCAGAGCCACCTAGTGGCCGTTTTTTCAATCACATAAAAAAAAACATATAACGGTTGAGAATTTTAATAGCAAGTAAATAGCAAAATGTCTTATAATTACATAAGGAACAATATATTAAAATGTTTAGTTTGGTGATAGGTACTCTCTAAGGCCACTTTACTCAGATTGAAAACTGTTCCTTTCTGGGTTACAGTCAGGGGTAAAACAGTGGCTTAGTTATAGAGGAGTGTTTCCCAAACCTTGTGCCTCCAGCTGTTGTAAAACTACAACTCCCAGCTGTTGCAAAATTACAGCTCCAAGCATGCCCGGACAGCCTTTGGCTGTCCGGGCATGCTTGGAGCTGTAATTATGCAACAGCTGGAGGCACCTTGGTTGAGAAACACTGCTATAGAGGATGCGGAAGTAGCAGAGACTTTTTTGCCTTTCTTTTTAATCTACTTTAGTTTTATCTGATTCTTTGAATAGATGTAAAACCTGCTTTTTATTGTGATTTGTACCTGATCTGATGTGATGAACGCAAGTAACAATATGTTTCTTTTCTACATAAGTAGAAGAACCTCAAGTGACAAGCCTCCTCCTAGTGACTGTTCTCCCCATAGTTCTATTTGTGATCTTTCTGATGCTTTTTGCATTCTTATTCTGGAAGATGAAGCAAAGCAGCCGGAAGAAGTCCTTGCCAAGACTCATTGACTTTGTCCATGCAGACATTGTTAATGCATCAATAGTTGGTGACAGCACTTTAGGGGTGAGTCATTTGAAGGATAGTTAAGATTATGCTTCATATTTGTATTTTATCTGACTGTGGTTTCAATCATTCTTAGAGCATTGCATCCAGTTCTCTATACAGAGTGGTGACACGGAAATATATTTTTATGTACAAACAGTTTTTAAAGTCATAGAAAATTCCTTTAAGCACAATAAGCGGACATCGGATTAGCGATATAAAGCATAAAAAGTCCTGTGTTATATCTCAAAGTTGTCAGATCTGCCCACACACAATAATAGCTGCCAAAATCAGACCTCCACTGTAGTCAGGATACACTGAAAGTGGATATCTCATGATGGCCCGGTGGATCCTGGATTAAAGGGGTACTCCAGAGGAAAAAAAAACATGATGCAGATTTGTAAATTATTTCTATTTAAAAAATGTAAGTACTTTTAGTACTTATCCGCTGCTGTATGCTCCAGAGGAAGTTGTGTAGTTCTTTCATGTCTGACCACAGTGCTCAATGCTGACACCTCTGTCCATGTCAGGAACTGTCCAGGAGAGGTTTGCTATGGGAATTTGTTTCTGCTCTGGACAGTTCCTGACACGGACAGAAAGCACTGTGGTCAGACAGGAAAGAACTACACAACTTCCTCTGGAGTATACAGCAGCTAAGTACTGGAAGGATTAACCTCTTAAGGACGCAGGGCATCACACCGGGTTGGTCCCGGCCGCTATTAGCGTGCGGCACAGACGCGGCGATCAAAGTTGATCGCCAGGTCAAAAACTAAAGTAAAAGCTTCCCGGCAGCTCAGTCAGGCTGATCGGGACTATCACAATAAAATTGTGATGTCCCGATCAGCTAGGACGCGAACGGAGACCTCCTTACCTTGCTCTGTCGCGTCTGATCGTCGTTTGATTGCTCCAAGCCTGAGCTACAGGCTTGAGCAATCAACCCCCTATAACGCTGATCCATGCAAAGCTATGGCTTTGCAGGGATCAGAGTAAAAGATCAGTGTGCGCAGTATTATAGCCCCCTATGGGAGCTATATGGCTGCATTCACACCACGTTTTGTGCCGGATCCGGCGGGGGGAGGGGCAAACTGGGCACTCCCGTACCCCAGCCGAATCAGCCCATGACTCCATTTACTTTAATGAGCCGACCGGAGTCAAACGGTGACTCCGGTCGGCTCAGTTTTGAACCGCATGCGGTTTTGTGACCGGACCTAAAACCGTAGTCACCGTTTGACTCTGGCCAGCTCATTGAAGTAAATGGAGTCACGGGCTGATTCAGCTGGGCTACGGGAGTGCCTGGTTTGCCCCTCCCCCCCGCCGGATCCGGCACCCGTATGTACAAAACGTGGTGTGAATGCAGCCTTACACTGCAAAAAAAAGGGAAAAAAAAAAGTTAATAAAGGTCATTTAACCCCTTCCCTAATTAAAAGTTTGAATCATCCCCCTTTTCCCATAAAAAAACAGTGTAAATAAAAATAAACACGTGGTATCGCCGCGTGCATAAATCTCCGGACTATAAAAATATATTGCTAATTAAATCACACGGTCAATGGCGTACGCGCAAAAAAATTCCATAGTCCAAAATAGCGTATTTTTGGTCACTTTTTATATCATAAAAAAATGAATAAAAAGCCATCAAAAAGTCCGTTCAATACAAAAATGGTACCGCTAAAAACTTCAGAACACAGCACAAAAAATGAGTCCTCATACCGGCCCATACGCAGAAAAATAAAAAAGTTATAGGGTCAGAAGATGACAATTTTAAACGTATACGTTTTCCTGCATGTAGTTATGATTTTTTTCAGAACGACAAAATCAAACCTATATAAGTAGGGGATCAGTTTAATCATATGGACCTACATAATAATGATAAGGTGTAATTTTTACCGAAAAATGCACTGCGCAGAAACGGAAGCCCCCAAAATTACAAAATGACATTTTTTCTTCAATTTTGTTGCACAATTAATTTTTTTTCCGTTTCGCCATGGATTTTTGGGTAAAATGACTAAAGGATAGGGGATAAGTTATAGATTGCGGGGTGTCCGACCGCTGGGAACCCCCCCCCCCCCCCCATGATCTCCTGTACGGGGCCCTGACTCTGTTGCAGGAAGGGAGCATTTTGTCCCGCATGATGCGGTGGCTGACACTGGTCTCTATGGAATAAATGGGGGGGGGGGGGGGTGTCGGCCTCGTCGTCATGTGGGGGCAGACATGCGGTCGGACTGCGGACTGCTGGGTCCCCGTACAGGAGATTGCGGGGGTCCCAGCGGTCGGATACCCTCGCCATCTATAATGTATCCCCTATCCGAAGAAATAATTTACAAATCTGTATAACTTTCTGGCACCAGTTGATTTGAAAACATTTTTCTTCCCCTGGAGTACCCATTTAAAGAAATATTATTTAACAACTGAGACATACAGTAGTTAACCAAAAGGACAGAAAACACTCAAAACGGGAAATAAGTACAAAGTAAGTAATATCAATATAGTACTCCCTAAATAAACAGGCACTAAATATATGGTGAACTCCCAAATAGATAATAACCCAACCAAATGACATATGGAGTCACTTAATGGAGTCACTTAATTCATGATCAAATAATGTTTATTTATTGGTATGCATTAAAACCAAGTAGTGATGATAAAAAGGAGGAATAGCAACAAATAACGCAGCATCACAGGACACACTGCATAGATGTGATGATATTGTGTGGGTTACCCCAATAATATTATGTGGATTACCCCAATAATATTATGTGGGTTACCCCAAAAGTGAAAGATAATAGCAGCATATAATACCCACAAAAACACAATGGTGAACATACATTACACTTTGGAGTCATCCCGGTCCCTGCATTGTATTTTCACCATTGTGTTTTTGTGGGTATTATATGCTGCTATTATATTTCACTATTGTTTACCCTTGTACCTCATTGGCACTTTATGCACCTCGCACTTTATTTATTTGCACTACTCATGCTATTCATATGCCGTGTGGTATGTTCACTTATATATTATGTTAGCATAACGTTTACCCACATAATATCATCACATCTATGCAGTGTGTCCTGTGATGCCGCGTTATTTGTTGCTATTCCTCCTTTTTATCATCACTACTTGGTTTTAATGCATACCAATAAATAAACATTATTTGATCATGAATTAAGTGACTCCATTTGTCTTTTGGTTGGGTTATTAAGCCATACAGTAGTATATTGAGAATACAGTGATAATAGTTTGGTCCCTCCATTCAGATTGGAATTTCACTTTTGGTAGAACAATAATAATAAATTATAGTAATCTCATTATTTGTACAGTAATAGAGAAGTCTAAGGCAGGATCACGTAGGGCACATCCACAGGATATTTCACGCTACGGATGCTATGGCGGTAGTCACAGAGGGACTGCAGAGCGAGTTCCCGGCTGCGGCCACGTAGCTCTGTGTGTCTGCTCATAGCAGCCAACGCATTTATAGCATGAAAATGCTGGTGATGGGCCCCGTGGGACCCTACCTAAATAGAGAATTTTCACTAGACTATATATACATAACTAGATACACCTTATGTTTTGGCAGGATCTTTTGGACTCTACTACTGGTAGTGGCTCAGGGCTTCCATTCCTGGTACAAAGAACTGTGGCTCGTCAAGTTACACTTGTGGAATGTGTAGGTAAGTGACAATGGAATTAATGGGCAAGATAGATCACATAAAGGATAAGAAATGTGCCAGTTAATCCTATACCTTGCTGCACACTGCCATTTTTTAGATGCATATGTGTTGAGTGATTTTATTGTGTTTCTCCCTAAAATGTGACAAAAATTCAACCAACAGCTCCAAAGTAAAATTATTTTTCTACTTATATTATGTCCATCACTGAGATATTAAAGGGGTTATCCACCATAAGGTGATTTTAGTATGTACCTGGCAGACAGTAATGGACATGCTTAGGAAGGATCTGCGCTTGTCTTGGGGCTAAATGGCTATGTTGTGAGATTACCATAACACCGTGGCTATCTTTTTGTGAACTGGTATTTCCTGTTTGAGTTTTCTTTTTTGCCTACAAATCCCATAATTACATTTTCCTCCCTCCCACACATCAGCCACCCCCACCCATTGAAACATAAATGAAGTTCATCCATTCAAAAGACCTGTGGTTTTCCATTAGGGGGCCTACAGCTGTTGCATTAGTTGCAGATTGATCTCTCTCGAACCAAGCGACCGCTCCACCAGCTGACTAGTGAGTCAGGTCTCGGTCGCATTGCAACCTGGGAAAAATCTGAGACAACAGTAATTTTGTATGCTGTTAAAAATAAATATTGGGGTGAAATTCTCAGAAGAATTGTGAGAAAACAGTCACACACAGGTAGGGACACTATATTATGAACTACCCTAACTTTACAGCCCCTGTAGCATAGTCAAATTTAAAAAAAATTCCTGGAATACCCCATTAAAAACTACTAGTTTATTGTATTTAAATACAGTGGGGATCAAAAGTTTGGGCACCCCAGGTAAAAATCTGTATTAATGTGCATAAAGAAGCCAAGGAAAGATGGAAAAATCTCCAAAAGCCATCAAATTACAGATTAGACATTCTTATAATATGTCAACAAAAGTTAGATTTTATTTCCATCATTTACACTTTCAAAATAACAGAAAAAAAAAATGGCATCTGCAATAGTTTGGGCACCCTGCAGAATGTATAGCATGCACTGCCCCCTTTGCAAAGCTGAGACCTGCCAGTGTCATTGATTGTTCTCAATCATCATCTGGGAAGACCAGGTGATGTCAAAATCAAAGGTTTTAAATGCCCAGACTCATCTGACCTTGCCCCAACAATCAGCACCATGGGTTCTTCTAAGCAGTTGTCTAGAAATCTGAAACTGAAAATAGTTGATGCTCACAAAGCTGGAGAAGGCTATAAGAAGATGGCAAAATGTTTTCAGATGTCAATATCCTCTGTTTGGAATGTAATTAAGAAATGGCAGTCATCAGGAACAGTGGAAGTTAAAGCAAGATCTGGAAGACCAAGAAAAATATCAGACAGAACAGCTCGCAGGATTGTGAGAAAAACAATTCAAAACCCACATTTGACTGCACAATCCCTCCAGAAAAACACTGGAGTTGTGGTACACTATTCCACTATAAAGAGATGCATGTACAAATATGGTCTTCATGGAGGAGTCATCAGAAGAAAACCTCTTCTACGTCCTCACCACAAAAATCAGCGTTTGAACTTTACAAATGAACATATAGACAAGCCTGATGCATTTTGGAAACAAGTTCTGTGGAACGATGAGGTTAAAATTTTACTTTTTGGCCGGAATGAGCAAAGGTACGTTTGGAGAAGAAGGGGAACAGATCCAACTGTTAAAGGGGTATTCCGCCCCTAGACATCTTATCCCCTATCCAAAGGATAGGGGATAAGATGTCAGATCGCTGCGGTGCCGCTGCTGGGGAGCCCTGGGATCCCTGCTGAGGCACAGCGCTATCATTACAGCACAGAGCGAGTTCGCTCTGCACGTAATGATGGGTGGTACAGGGGCCGGAGCATCGTTACATCACGGCCCTGCCCCCTGTGATGTCACGGCCCGCCCCTTTCAATACAAGTCTATGGGAGGGGGCGTGGTGGTCGTCACGCCCCCTCCCATAGACTTGCATTAAGGGGACGGGCCGTGATGTCACGAGGGGCGGAGCCATGACGTCACGCTGCTCCGTCTCCCGTATCGCCCATCATTACGCACAGAGCGAACTCGCTCTGTGCTGTAATGATAGCGCGGTGCCGCAGCGGGGATTCCAGGGCTCCCCAGCAGCGGGACCGCGGCGATCAGACATCTTATCCCCTATCCTTTGGAATGGGATAAGATGTCTAGGGGCGGAATACTCCTTTAAGCATGGGGGTGGATCAATCATGCTTTGGGGTTGTATTGCAGCCAGTGGTACAGGGAACATCTCGCGAGTAGAAGGAAAAATTGATTCAATAAAATGTAATCAAATTTTGGATGCTAACTTGATGCCAT